>NW_008348568.1:5635015-5661206 GCF_000622305.1 Nannospalax galili
TATATATATATGATTAAAGAGAGAACATTTTTTGTCTTTTTGAGACAGGGTCTCCTTGTAGCCCCAACTGTCCTGGAACTTGCTATGTAGACCAGGCTGGCCTCGAACTCACAAAGATCCTCCTGCCTCTACCTCCTGAGGAAAGGGTTTAAAGGCATGCGCCACCACACCCAGCTTAGAGAGAGAGAACTTTTAAGCATTCCCTAATTTTGTTTGGGAAGCCAACAAGACAGAAGAGTCAAAAATAAACAATATTAGAATTATTATTTAGTTCTTAGAACTATTCCATCTCTTGAGATGTAGCAAGGTTTCAAGATGAAGAGCTTTAAAGCAGTGCATTATGCCCATCAACTTAGGGTTTATCTGAGTAATCTCAAAACATCAACTTAGGGTTTATCGGAGTAATCTCAAAACATCAACTTAGGGTTTATCTGAGTAATCTCAAAAGATCAACTTAGGGTTTATCTGAGTAATCTCAAAACAGTTTCTTGACTTGTCTGTTCTGTAGCCTCATCAAATGCAAGACTTGCTTACAATGCTATAATTATTTTGCTGAATTAACAAGAAAGATCTTCCACCATTATTCCTCAAATGATTTGAGATCATCTGTTAATTGGATATCCAAGCTGCCAAGGAAAATTAAGATCTCATAAAAGCCATTGGCTGTCTAGCTAACCATGGCTCAGAGTAGTAGATTTCATTAAATATTTTAATGAAATATTTATGCAAATTTTGATATAATATAATGTAGCCAAATTCTTCTTTCCCTTTCATGACATCAACCAATATATCTTAGGATGATTATGATACTCAATCTGCTAGCTAATTAGGGACTAATTAGTCAACTTGTATATTTACAAATGTTTCCAGTTTCTTAATTGCAGACCTGTGGAGTCCTGGGAAATATTTGTGACTGTCAATGGGTTGAAAAATACCAGAACATTGGATTACAAAGCAGTGATATTAAAGATCGGATAATAATAATCCTTCATGTTTTAATAGAATGCCAAATCATACACCTTTGCATCCATGTAGTCTTTCCATCTATCTTAGCTTATTTGATTTTGACAGTATCTTGTGGAGTAGGTCAGTGGGACTTTTTAAAACTGGCATTATGATATGGTTGGTGATATGCCTTCAACAAATATTTCCTGAAAGAATCAAATCAATAGTGAGTGCTCAATAAATGTTGGAAAGATGGATTGATAGAATAATGAAAAGAAGGAAGGAACAATGGCTAGATGAATGGATGATGTCATTGTCAACTTGACTGGATTTTAGAAACACTGAGAAAATATATCTCTGAATGTGTCTATGATGGCATTTTCAGAGAAATTTAAGTCAGGAGGGATGACCCATTCTGAATTTAGACAGCACCAGTCAATGGAGTAGGACCCAACACTGCATAAGAAAGAAATAGCAGCAGAGTGCCAATTTTCATCTCCTTCTGCTCCCTGATTGCAGATGCAATGTGACCAGCTGCTTCATGCAAAAGCCATCTCACTTCCACGCCTTTCCCATTATGATGGACTGCACCCTCACACTGCAAGTCAAAATAAACCCTTCATTCCATGTATTGCTTTTGCCAGGTATTTTATCACAGTGGATGAGAAGAGTAACATGGAAGAATAGATGGAATGATTGGCCTGGTATAGGAAAGAGAAATAAGCTATA
This sequence comes from Nannospalax galili, assembly GCF_000622305.1. Taxonomy (NCBI): domain Eukaryota; kingdom Metazoa; phylum Chordata; class Mammalia; order Rodentia; family Spalacidae; genus Nannospalax; species Nannospalax galili. Next base: position 5,636,690 of record NW_008348568.1, read on the forward strand.
CACTTTGGTCTGCTAGGACCATCTTATCTCCCCAACTCAGTTATTATCCCCTTACAGGGACTAGTTAGATTTTATACCCAACACATGTGTCAAAATACCCTAGTGCCTTTCTCTCAGTAAACTGGAAATATCAGTGTTGGCATATTTGCATATCCATTTCCAAATACAATAACATCCATGAGAAACTGTTTGTTGAAGTACTCTACTCTTCCCTTCCCTAGCACTTCTGTGAGTACTGAAAACACACAGTATATAACTGTATCCAAAATTGATAATATTTCTTAAGAAAAAGTATTAATGCTGTAATTACTGACACAGAAAGTTTGGAAACCTAATTATCTTCATGCTACTAACTTCCTATGAGTAGATCCTACTTCACTATGATACTTGAGTGAGAGGCTCTATCTCCTACTCACTGGAAATGTATCACCCTCCTTACTCCTCGTCAGTTGTCACAGTTGATTTTGAGCTGTGTTGTGACTGTGAAATTTGATAGGGATAGGAACTTACTCCTGTCCTCAGCTGAGGAGGGTCTTATTGTTCCTTTTGCCTAAAATCTCCCACTCTGCTTCTTTTCTGTCAATTAGATAATCTGTTTCAATAACAACTTTCATCTCTGAAGATTCTAGTTTTCTTTTCCCCATAGAACAATACCTCTCATAAGTAGCTCCATTTTACAAACCTCTAAAGAGCTTTTGGGGATTGTAGTGCCTTGGACCTACACCTCAGAATTCTGATTCAATTGATTCTGGTATAGCTTGAGAACCCATTTTAAACATGACAGAACTTCCTCAGATGAGTCTAACAAGTAGCAAGTATTAAAAATCATTATTATAGCACAGAATGAATGTTGTACAATGTGCTGTTATAAATATTCTAATGGCTGTAATAATAAGAAATGATTGTTCATTGTCTGGTTGAGTGAAAAAATTCTAAATGTAACTCATTATTTCAATCAGCATTGAGAAGCCATGCAACAAAAACAAATAAGTCCAACATATTTCAAGAGCTTATAACCACAAAGGCTTACTTCTTGCCCATGGAGCATGTCCTTCACAGTGGACTGCTGTTCTGAGGCTCATGCTCTTCTTCTCAGGAAAAGTTCAAAGGTCATCCTTTATATGAGCTTGAGAGTCTAGGGGCAGAGACCATGAGGATTGGAGAGCCATGCATCTGCTCTCAAATACTTCTGTCCATAACTGGTCCATGTGACTTATCATGTTTCATTGGCCAAAGCTAGCTAGATCTAGCCTAGGGTATGAGAAAGTACAATATTCTCCCAAAAAAGGAGCTTCTGTGACTTGACAAAGGGAAAGATTTCAATACAGGTCTGTTAACTTCTGGGAAAAAAATGATCTGTATGCTTTTCAGGATAAAAACAGAAGGTTGAAGTAAACTTCTCTGCGTCCCTCAGACCCTCCAAACAATGGACTCTCAAGGGCAGCGTCAGGGAAGCTGAGATTTTTTGACAACATAAATACATGAACTCGGGAAAAGGGAATGCTGCTGCTGTTGTTTTCCCCTTCCTTGGCTTTCTAATAGTTGTAAATCATCTATTTCCCAGTATCATTTAATGTATTAACCTCTCCATGGATGCTGCTTAAATGTAGCCCCCAGGTTTTTGCAATAGATAGCATATATTCCAGAACCAAATACCATGAACAAGAAAAGGTCTTCTGAGGGCCAGCAAAATAGATGACTGACCAGGTAAGACATGCACTGATCAACTAGGGCAGCCTGAGCTCAATCGCTAGAATTCAAAGGTAGAAGTAGAGAACTGACTCCCAGAAGTTGTTCTCTGACCTCCACATGTGAGCCATGACATGTGCAACACACACAATAGTAATTAAAATTAATAATAAGAATAATAATAATATGTCTTCTGAAGAGCTACAACCTATGAAACTTCATCCTAGAAATGAAAGGAGCAAGGTTTTCTGGCCACATGACTTCTTTGAGAGAGGTAGAGCTATTATGTTCAGAATTCCACAGGGGTCAAGACATAAAACATAGTGTATCTGGGGTCATCACCAAGCTGCCCAAAAAACACTTGCACCAAAGAATGTCTTTAATCCTCAGTTTCTTCATCTGGAAAACAGTTCTTATTTTACTTCATCGTAATGGCAAAATAACTATAGTAAATGATTAAAAATAAATATGAGAAAGTCTAAAACAGAGAAGGATTAAGACAGTAGCAATTTGTTGGTAGTAGTGATGGTGACCCTCATAATCTCATAAGTTAAGATAGCACATATTGTATTATATGAATTTTATAAAAGAAGAAACTGATGGGCCAGCACGATGGCACAGCAGGAAAGGTTACTTGCCACCAACCTTTAACAACATGGGATCAGTCTCCAGAACTCACGTGGTAAAAGGAGAAAACTGACTCCCACAAGTTGTCGTCTGACTTCCACACACTCATTGTGACTGTGTGTGCGCACAGACTGCATACACACATATACACACACAATAAAAAATAATATGAAAATTATGAAAAGAAACAGAAATTGTACTGAAAAAAATGACTTGCCCAAGATTAAATATCTTAGCATGGCCCGTGTTCATAATCTGCCTATGAAGTTACTGTGTTTTATTTAAATTTCCCTTCTTTCTTCAATAAGTGCTGGTGAAAAAAGGTGAAACAAAGCAGAAAACACCTGAATATACATTATAATCTTAACATTTACACATAGCATTTACACATCTCTCTGACAACACCTATCTACTAAGTGAAAAAAATTCAAGCCACTTTGTGTGTCCCTGGTGCATTATAATCCCCAAAACACTGCTGTGAGAATAGGGTGGGCCCATAAAAGGTGACCCTAACATGAATAGAATATCAGCTTCCAGGTTTGCCTATCTTTACTTACTCCATTTCATAAAGCAACAGTTTTGACCTGAGTTACTCCACCATGAGTACACATGCCAAGATAAAATGACTCTACATCCTGTTTATACAAGTAAATAATCACCATCTGCCAGCACACCAGGAGATACAAGTGATAAATTATTTGTTCCAATAAATAATTACATCAGTGATAAACCTAATCAGATCAGAAACACCAGACACACAAGCTTATCAATCACACCAGATGGAACTCCCTTCCCTGGAACCATAAAAGCAAAACCCCAACACTAAAATATGGGAGGCACACTGACCTGTCACACAGTCACTCATCACCAGCCTCATCGAGGAAAAACAGCCACAGCAAAAGACCTCTGCTCCTATTCCTAGGCTGTAGGCAAACAGCTTCTAGTGCCCATGATGCGCAGACCACTGCAAATGCACCCGAAACTATCTACCACCTGGCCCTGTACTTGATGTCTCTACTCTCTGAGAAAGTATTCACTATATGCATGTTCAGATACTTTTCCTTCAGTCTGAGTCAGTTCTCTGCCACAGTTTTCAAGATCGCCTCTTTGAAGTCTGCAGCTCTTCTATACTTTCTTAGTCGTTCTGTAATATTATATGCATATATATTTATATGTGTGTATATGTGAACGGTAATTTGGAATCTTTGAGTTAAGATTAGAGTAATTAATTAATATTGGAGTAAAAGCATCAGTGCTATCTAATGATCGTATGTACTGAGTAAAATCAGAAGTATTTGGTGAATGAATTGATATAATTGCTGATTTTATTGTTAGTCAATTAATTCTAACATACTGGAAACAAACACATAAATGTGTAACATGTGCATCTATGTTTCTCTCTCTATCATTTCTTAGGAAAATTATAATTGGTAATTTTATGATTTTCTGAATTTTCAGTCTTCATTTTATATATATATACTTTAAACTAAAAATAACTGTGTATTTATTTGTACATTAAACACAGATAAGAAGAGGGATAAGAAGGGATAGAGATGCAGCTCAGTGGCAGAGCGTTCACCAAGCCCGCACAGAGCCCTGGTTTCAATATCCACTGCCTCAAAAAAGGAGGAAGAAGAAAAAAATGAAGGTGCTAGAGAGATGGCTCAGTGGTCAAGAACACTGGCTGCTCTTGAAGAGGACTCGATTCTGTCCCCAGCACCCACATGGCAGCTAACAACTGTCTGTAATTCCACTTCCAGGAGATCCAATGCTCTTTTCTGGCCTCTGCAAAGTATTAGACGCATAAGTGTACCTACATATATGCAGGCAAAACACTCATACACACAAAATTTAGAAATAAATCAACCAAAAAAGTTAAATAAAAATAATAGAAAGAAAGATGTAAATAAAAAGGAACTTAAGGTTAAAAAGTACTACATACATTTGAGCTGTAGCCAGAATAAACTGTTCCTCCCTGAAGTTGCTTTTGTAGAGTGTTTATTTTATTGCAGTAAGAGGGAAAGAATCTAAGACAAATATTATTCAACCACTATCACTTCTATGTGTTACTTTGGTGAAAATTTAAATTGATAAATTAAAATGTAACAATATTTTTAAACATAAATATTCTAATTCTTAGGGAATACTAATTTTGTTTTTTATCCCTAAATTTTGGTTGCCTTAGCACTGTGAAGTTTTCTTTTTCTTATTCAAATAACAGTTTGGTCATCACTCTGCAACCCCTGTCACTCAGAGTCTAGGCTCATCCCATCACTTGGTTCCTTGATCTCTGAAATACGCTCTCCAAGTTTGCTGTATGTGGAGAGGGATCGCCTGGCAGTGGGCAGAAATTAATGTTAACTGGAAGTGATGAACAGCACTTCTACTCAAACCTCATCAATCAGAACTGATTGGATGATCCTCGCCACTCCAATGAGTCCAAGACCTGTAACCTTTCTCTCTACCCTGAGCTGGTGAGCTTTTGCACTGTCTTTGCATGAGCATTAAATATTTTTTAAACTAAATCCTGTTAAGAATTCTCTAAGGAAAAGGCTGGCAATCAGAAGGCTTTTTTTTTTCTCCAGGGGGATTTTTTGCCATGTCTGGCAACATTTCTGGTTATTACAACTTGGAAGATGCTCTGGCATCCAATGGAAAAAGGCTAGGGTTAACAGTCAACGTTCCACTATATTCCAGATACCTCCTCTCCCTTGCAACATGGATTCACTTAGCCAAGAATGTCAAAGCATCTGAGGTTCAGATACCTTGCATTGCCTCTGGTCCTCCCGTTCTCTGGGGTTTCTGACGCATAGAGAGTAGCACCTTGCTGTGCAGCAAGTTCCATCAAAGAGTCAGAAGTTCCTGACAATCACTTAAGCTATCCTAGTGGCTCTGACCAAGCCACCAGTGCTTTGTGGTACTCATTCTCCTCCGTAATGTTATAAAGACAGCGAAACTTGTCCTGTTGTCCTCATGATTTCAGTGAATATCAGCTGTAGCCTTCCAAGGGCTATTTAAAAAGTCAAGAAGTCAGTCACTAATGCTATCATCTTGGGGGAGTCATACCTGAAAAATATGTCTTTGATGTAAAAGACCATCAGAAATAGTCAAGGTGATTACTGAATTCACTGAAACATAGGGGCAAATATGAAAAGAAGCCCGATTTAGCTAATACATGATGACTGCAGCCACATTTTCCAGATTTCCAGAGCAAGCTCATGACACATAACAGCCCTATGTGTCATTCACATGCTCTGGAAATCACACTAATACAATTTAGAAGCTAAACCTCCACATGGCCTTTTGTGCCAGACACAGCCTGTATGTCTTTTCTTGGACCCTGAGATTATGTTTAGCTCAAGTCAGGATCAATCACAAATGTAATAGAAATGCACCTGTTTCCTTTCTCGTCTACCCTAGTTTCAAATGATATAACTAGTTCAGACTTCAGTGCTTAGTAATTGCTGGTTAATTAGCTAAATTAATATAAAAAGGACACACACACACACATGCACACACACACACACACACACACACACACACGATGTGAGAACTCAGAGAAGAACCCCCTATCTTTTTCTCTATGTATTCTTTAAATGATCAGCCCATAAGTGATATGCAAAAATGTTGAATTAACTAATTATAATTACTAAAAGTTAATTTCTGGAACGAATTTATATTGGGCATCCTTTATAAACTTGGAAGTCCATTTAGAAGGTGAATTTATGCTAATCATAAAAGTTGCAAACTTCTGTGGGCTAAAAATAGGTAACACTGAAATACTTAGCATATTAAAATAACCATATAGAAACAAATATAAAACTTAATATAATAATTTTATTGTTCAAATGAGGTAAATATCACTGTGGCCCATAAAGGGATCAAAGTTAAATGTAAGCATCCAGAAAGTTCTATGAAAATACATGGTACTTGAGAGACTTCTATGACTTGAACAGATTGGCAAGGTGAAGGATCAGCTGTGTGTCATTATCAATCACATTAAATGTCTCTGCAAGCCTGCAAATCTGCCACCCTCAAACAGATCTCAGAAACTTCATTCTAGTTATCAATAAAATGTCCCAAACAAAGAGAACATGCTTGTGATGGTTAATACTGTGAATTTGAGGGGATCTAGAATCACCTGGGAGTCAGATCTCTGCATATGTCTAGGAAGGAGTTTCTAGATTGGACTAACTGAGGCAACTACAACCAACCCTGAATGTCCCAGGTACCATTCTATGATCTGGAGTCCCAGACTAAATAAAGAGACATCAAGCTAAGCACCATAGCTTTCCTCTCTGGTTCCTGACTATGATGTCATATGACCAGCTTCCTCATGCTTGGGCTGCCAGGACTTTCCTGCCATAATAAACTATACCCTTGAACTGTGAACCAAAATAAACCTTTCCTTCCTTGTTACTTTTGTGAGGTATTTTTCTATAGCAACAAGAAAGGAACTAACACAAGGCTAGAGAAAACCACCAAATGCTTATGATCTTGCAGCCAAGATAAGTACATCTTCTTATATTTGCATCAGAATTGTAATGTTTTAAAGAATTGAAACATTCCACATATGTTTGAATCCTACATCCCGCCCAAATCAGACCTGATAATTCTTTCTCAAATCCAAGTTACTGTCTTGTAAGGCTGGAGCTTACCTAAAAATCTACATGTATATACCTGTATGCTATTTGTATTTTTGTGGAAATGCATAGAAATATTTTGAACTGAACAAATATGTAATGCTTGCTTTCCCTCTAAACCGTGTACTATCTGCTTCATGTATGTCTTCCAGATTTCCCACACTGATATACGTTGCTCTAATTCATATATTTTTTGAGCTTTTTGGTATTTACTCTGCAAATACACTACAATTACTTTTTCCGTTCTCCTGGCAATGGACATTAAGTTGGTTTTTAAGATTTTGTGAGTTTGTTTTTGTTGCACTATATACAAATTTATCAGGACAGTTTTGTGTATGTGTGTAACACATGAGTGGAATATTCTGGGAAATATAATTAATAAATTACAAAATATGCATATTCTCAAATGTACATGCTATTGAGTAATTTCTGTCTAAAATGGTGATGCTAAGGAAATTTCCACCAGAGAGTACGGCTGTTTATGTTGCTTCATGCTTTTGCCAACATTAATATTATCAGATGTTTTAATTTTGCCTATGGAATGAATTCAAAAATCTCATTTTTTCCTGCTGAGATTAAATAACTGTTCGTGTATGTTTTGGCCATTCCAATTTCCTCTTTGAATCCCTGGACCATTTCTCCCATTTTCTTCCATTTGTTTTTCTCTTTTCTTGTAGTTCCTTGTATTGAACACGAATCTTTTATTAATCACATGGTAAATAATTTCACAGAATTTATTGCCTACCTTTTCTATTTTTTAAAGTAACTTTAAATTTTCTATTATTTTACAGTAACTGTTTCATAGGCCAAACAGATCTATGACACAGAGACAACTGCAGGAGAATGGGAAGAAAAGGGGGCTGGCATCTCTGGGTAGCGCCTCCTGGTGACACTTTACAAGCTCTGGAACAAGTTGCTTAGATGCAGAGCCTGAGAGGAGGACTCAGGAGCTGCCTGACCAAGCCCTGGTGCAAGAAGGAAAGTCAGGCACAGGATGAGCTCAGTGGGGTTAACCTCTGCGTGTCCTCATGGGGATCTCTGATGCATATATGACACCACAAACTTGCCATGAAGCAGGAGGTCTGACATTTTGAACCTGCAAACATTAGGCATCAGCTGAAGGTTACTTCCCACCTTCTCCAAGCCCAGGAAGAGGATCACATCTCAGAAATTCCCAAACTGTGTTCCCCTTCACAGAATTTGGAGTTATGTAGCTGTGAAATTTTGGCCACCAAAATTCCAGCCTATAGCCTACCTCACAAAGGGGAGCTGGGCACAGCACCAAATGCATTTATTACACAGGGCTTACATCACTAATCTAACTACAACCCTCCTATGTAGATAATATTGTATGCATTTTATATGCAAGCAGACATTCACATGATAATAGAAACGCTCAAATATCACACTTAGTAATCAGAGAAAGCCAACGCTCAAATTGGTTTTCCTGGTTCCAGAACTTATGCTCTATCTAATTCGTTCCTCTATGAAAGTTCCTACTTAACACTTTCAACAGTGATAATAGACTAAGCCTGGGAAACTCTCTGTTCAGTGGTGGCTGTAGAGGCCCTCTTTTACTGCAGCAGAGAACTTGGAGCACAGGTGAGAGAAAACTTTAAGCTCACCTCCTTGGAGCACCTCACTTAGGACCACAGAGTACCTTTTCCACAAAACAGAAAAATATCACACCTTCCTGCAAACAGTTTAGCATCCCAGAGGAATCTAAGATTACTTTCAGGAAGTACATTGTGAAGACATACATTGGTTTCACATCTTCACGTTGGGGAAATCCTCTCATTCTATATGTGACTCTTTTACTAATACCAGAAAGATGTGACTAGAAAGTAACTGTGCCACACAACTCCTTTTATAAATTAAAGGTTAGTAGAGTCAGGATTTAACCCTGCCACCTTGCTACAAATAGAAATTGTCACTGGATCTTGGAACACATATCGTTAAGGGAAGGTCTACACGGTTGGGCGAGAAACTGTTCATCACTGTGCTTAATCTTATGAAGATTTAAAGGTGCTTGCCATCCATCCCACCACTAATTCCACTCCCTGCTTTGTCAGGCTTCTTGTTAGGGACTTTCACATATGTTATCTAGTTTAATACGGCAAGGGATCTAAGAGTACTAGGTACTCTCAGTTGCTTTCTCCCAGGACAATTTGCTCCCCAGCCAGCCTACCATTTGTAAAAGCAATAGACAAAAGACTCGCCAGATGGCGTGGGGATCTGAGTGAGGAGGAAATATTTTCACACAGTATGTTCTGTTGAGTTACTAGCTACAAAGCAAGGTGACTGAGACGCGAGTGCTGGTGGAATTGCTATGGGTTCCATTTGTTCGTGGCAAACAATGTCCCCCAAACAGCAGCTAGGAGTGTGAGAATCAGAATAGCTCTTCCTTTGCTAAATGACACTCTGCACTCTGCACTCTGCACAGCACAGGAGGATGCACGGAGGCTGTGTGGTGTTTATAAAGGGAGCTGCTCTGCTGTGAGCTCCCATGCTGCAGGAATCAGTATTCAGAGCTTTAGTTAAACAATGCAGTGTTAAGTGGTATAAAACTAAAATGGAGCTGCAGAATGGATAGGAATCCCATACCAGGTGCCATTACACTCATTTTTACATCCATTCCTTAAATTTTAATGTCTTTTATGGGCCCCTGAATAAATGGATTATACAAGATTCATAACCATTGAAGGGGAAAGGAGAATTTTAGTGTTCTCCAAAATTCTCTGGTCTCACTGAAATGGAGCTGTGGTCAAGAGAGTAGAGGAATGGATTTGAAAAGCAAGTCTCTAGTTATGAAGAGACCAAAGGTACAAATTGATGCAAGTACAGAATAGAAAAATCTAGGCTGACAAGGATATGAGTGAAATTTTACACGTCAGTTTGTACCGATAATTCAGGTTTTATTTCTGACACCTCTGCCTAAGAACTTCCCATCCCTGGTCCCTCTGGCCATTCCTTTGAGAACCACAGGTAACTCTTTATAACTGCTATTGTTCCAGTTGGCCCAGACCCCATCAACTCAGCAGTCAGCATCTGATATCATATAGGAAATATACATTTGTTCCTTTATTCCTTTATTCTACCTCAGGCTGGGAGTGTTAACTCACTGTGACACTGTAACCCTATTACTTGGATTTTCTATATTTCAGTTTCTTCATCTATAAAAGATAGAACTCACCTTGTTCATTCTTTATTCATAAGATTATTGGAGAAGTAACTCAGTAGAGTGCTTGCTTAGGATGCTCAAGACCCTGGGTTTGATTCCCAGCACCACATAAATTGGATGTAATGGCACATGCCCATAATCCTGGCACTCTGGAGGTGGAGGAAAGAGAATCAGAAGTTCAAGGTCATCTTTAGCTACACAGTAAGTTATAGAGAAGCCTGGGATATACAAGACCTTGTCTAAAACAAACCAAAAAGTTCACTTTGAGAGTTAAATGTGTCTATAGGAATTCTGTGGGAAAAAAAAATTCTGTTACATAATGACAACATAATGTAAGTTACCACTATTATTCATTCATATGACAGCTATCTTTTAAGCATCTACCATGAATCCAGCACTGCCATGGTTTAAAGTCATAAAGATGAGCTGGCCAGGGTCCCCTTAGTCCTTTTCCTGCCCCTCAGACAAGGCTAGGTAACAGAAATACTCAGTAACTTAATGATTTATAGGTAAATTTCATCTCAAGTGAACTGACAGAATATGTGTGTGCATGCTAATATTCTTGATGATCTTCATAAGTATAATGATTTCTGCTTAGTGAGTACTTACAAAAGTCTAGCATTTTATAATTTCTTTAAGCTGTGTCTGGGCTTTGTTCATGATAACTGGTTATCTTCATGTTTTTACTTTTTCTCTCTCCAGATTAGATATCCAGAGCTTGAGAGTCATAAAATAGGTTTGACTTAATTGTCCAATATCAACATCTCACCCACAGCAGTCAAATGAAGACTTGTAGCACATGGGAGAATCTGAAGCCTTTCCATTTTATCTGGTCCTTCTAGCATGAGCTAGTAGCCACGGGCTGCCTGTGCAAAGAGTATTTCCAGCATCTTGCTGAGGATTCTATACACATCACCTTTTACTGATTCAATACTATATAATTTTTATTGTCTTTGCTGTTGATATTGTTGATCTGCTCCAAGGGAGTAACAGTGCGCAGAGAGACATCTCAAAGCCTTCCCAATGTCCCACAATGGACATGGCATAGCTGTGATGTGATAATCAACAATCACACAACTCCAAAATCAGTCCATTTTTCTACCCCCTAAAATTTTCTCAAGAAATTAGAGTGAATGTTAAAAGAGACATGTTTATAATCAGCTTAAGAACAGAGATGAGCACTGGTTTTGAGGACTTGACTTCAAGATATGCAGACCTCAGATTAGGTATCTTCTCAGAACATCCTTTGTTTCAGTCCTAACGTGGGAAGAATAATAACAAGGTGCTGGTGATACTGAGGATGAAAGTCAGAGCTCAATGATCATAAAGTGTCTCAAACATAGCATGGCCCCCAGGAAATAGGTACAATTGTAGTTACAACTGGCAATCATGTTGGCCCACATTGTGAAAGGTGACAGTACTTTGCTCAAGGAATCTATTTAAGGACTCAGAGTAAAGTGGAAGGGACAAAACATTCCGAATAAAGAGAAAAATGAGGGAGTAAGGAGAGAAGGGAGGGGCTACAGAGAGGGCTCAGCAGTTAAGAGCACTGACTACTCCTGTAGAGGATTTGGTTTGATTCCCAGCACCCACGAGGTGGCTAACAACTGTTCGTAACTCCAGTTCCAGGGGATCCAACACCCTCTTCTGACCTCTTCAGCCATTGAACAATAGGAGTGCACTTACATACATGTAGGCAATACATGCATACACATAAAATAAAAATAATTTTAAAAATGTTTTCAAAAAGAAGGGAATTGGCACATATGAAATCTTTTAGCACAACTAAGAACTAAAAGATTTACTTACTTAACCCCATGAAAACATAGCAATAACTCAACACAGAAGATCTATACTTTTTCCCACAAAAGTAAATTGTGGTTTAGGGATATTTATGAGATTATTGTAGCTTATCACATGGTAAAAGGCAGGTCTCCTTCGAGGTCAAGTTCCCCTGATTCCAAATCCAGCGGACTGAAACATCCTATGTGCATCTCAATTAATGAGGAAATTTACTCACAGGTATATGAGTGGATGGTCCATGTTTTTTGAAATACTGTAAAATATACTAGATAACTAGATTCTGTTGTTATTTCTGGTCATTAAAACTCATGAGAGATGCTGGATAGCCATTCTGTCGCTGTTTCTGATACTCACCGGCTCTACTACACTCACATTAGCACTGCCTTCCAGGGTCTCAATTCCCCTGTTTCTAAAATGGAGCAGCAAGCTCCAAGATTTCTAAAGCTCTTTTCAGCTCTAACATTTTATGATGATTCTTTTCCCCCAAAGAACTCTGCTGGCAATACAGAGCAAAGTTATAGCACATATGTACAAGAGTTACTCGGTTTATATTAAATTCCACATTCCTACAGGGATATGTAATGTCTGTTGCCCTTCAGTCGACTCCATACTCCAATGTTTGTTTACAATCATCGGAGCATGAACGGCTATTTTTAAACCTGGCTTTTCATGTAAGAAGGTTAAAACTCAAACCGAATTTGATTTGTTGGAGAACTCAAATCCTCAGGATTATGGCAGGAAGAAAAAGAAATGTAAGTCACTTTAATTACCCTTTGACTTCTCTCCCACTCCCATCCCCATAATTCTGCTAACAAAAATGCCATTGGTTAAGCTGACTGTATCCAAGGCAGAAAAGCCTTTATATTGGTGGCTGATGACCAAAGGTCTCGGGTTGTTTACTTTACATTTTTGTTGGAAACAACAGGAAGTAATGTTTTAGGAGGCAGCTGGCTTGTGAGGCAGCAAATCCAGGGATCTACACAGCTGGCTGGAGTAAAGAATCTAGCAGTTGTAGTCAACTGAGCTTTTATGTCACGTTCTCCCTTCTTTAAAAACGTATTTCCTTTAAAAATATATATAGGCTTTGGAGTCACACAGATGCCAACCTCCAAGTTACTAGTAACCTGGAAGAAAGCCTGGCTCCCTTCTGTCACTAATGCAGGTTTATCTCTGCCTTGTTCGTAGCCTGGAGGTCATCTATAGACCTCGAGACACAACACTGACTCCCAGAGAGATGGGATGGCTTAGTCATCTCCCTTGTTTCTCTCCCTATTGCTAGAGCCTAGGAAAGTGTTTCATTCATAATAGCTTTAATACATACTGGATGGCTTACTGAGGGTGTCCAATCCTGGAGCACTAACTTCATAGAAATTTCAAGGCTTGTTTTATAGAGCTATTGCATGAGATGGGGAGTGGCTATGGATAGATACAGAGTCTGGCCAATTGATGAAAAAGTTTTAGAATATGGTGGTTGCACTTGGTTAATATACTTAAAAAAATGTTCAGTTGTGTGCTTTAAGTAAGTGTACTTCTTAGCAAGTGAACTCCATTTCTAAAAAGCTACTTTTAAAAAAGAAATTTCTTTACCACTCAAAATTGTACCCATTCATGAACATCCATAATGAGACTGGAATTGCCATCTACAATTTGAGTGAATTGCTGAGCAACTGGGAAAGACATTGAGGAGAAGGAACTCTGTGTCCCATTCAGAAGAGATTGCCCCCATTCTCTTCTAGTCATGTCAGTCCTTTTCTCTCTATGTACTTAGACTTCTCTCAAGAGAGCCTGATATAGATAAAGGACATATGGAAAAGAAAGTCAGAATTCCACGTCTTACCCTAACGTCCTAACACATTCTGCACAATCCCATGACAAGCTTTCAAGGGAGAAACATGACCTCCAACATAGCATCATGAAGTTTCAGGCCTGCCAGAAATTCCTGAGTCCTGATTATCTGATCAACTCATATCAGAAATCACATCCTTTATATAGGGCATGTGCATGATGTTGGGATATTTTTTAAATGATTCATGTATTCAACAAATATTTACTATCCAGACTACTTGCAGAAGACGGAGAGAGCAAAGCTCAAGGCTGAGAGATAACCTGTGGCATGCCGTGTGCGTTATAGGTACTAGCCTATGTATTTATCCTAATGGTTATTCAAGGGAAAAGCTAAGGTTATCATTTGAAGAGAGAAAACTGAGGCCCAGAATGGTCAAGGAAGTCGCCTCACGTCTCAGCACCAGAAAGTGAAGGATCTAAGGTATGAGGAAGTGGCTGGGTCCAAAGGCAATGCCATTAGCTCTACTCTGACTAGTGTGGATTCTCTGTGTCTGCAGCATTAATTATTGAAAAAATTATAGTCAGGCTCAGGGTTCTGTACAGGACGGGGGCTGGATAAAAATCAGCTCTCTTGTTCCCAGGCCTACTTGCTCACAGATGTAAAATGATATAAAATGTCACCTTCAAACCCTCCGTTGTACATTTTCTCTCTCTTTCTCACTCACCTGCTCAATTGCTCTCTGGCTTACTCTTGCTCTGCTTTTCACTCTTTCTTAGACACAGCTTTAAAAATGTCTTCACAAGCACAGCCATCTTCCACAGAGACTTGAAAGCAGGTGACCTGGCCAAGAGATCTTATCAAGTGATTTTTAATGGCGGCTTCTCTCCTGAATGTCAAGTATAAGAGGGGTGAGTCTAAAATGGACATTTCCAAATGTTAAAGGAAGCCAGACATCCTAAGGCACTTACATTTCTCAGCAGACCCCTCCTTTGTCTGTGCCAAAGGTCACCCTGAAAGAAAGCTCAGTGACAGATGTTATTTTTCAGTGGCTCAGGGCTTCTTGCAGACTCGCATTTTCCTCATCTCTCCGTTTTCTTCCGACAGTTTATTCTTACATAATATAAAAGACGGTGTACCTATAGCCCTATGATGGTTAGTTCAAATTTTCAGCTTCACACAACCTATAATCACTTGGAAAGAAAGCCTCAATGAGGGATTGTCTACATCAGGCTGGCCTGTATGTATGTCTTGGAGGATTGTCCTAATTTAATTGATGTGGGATGACCCAGCCCACTGTGGATGGTACCATTCCCTAGGCAGGAGGTCCTGAACTGTGGAGAAATCAGTCTGAGAATAAGAAAGCGAACCTTATACAATCACTTCTCCCTGCTCTTGACTGTGGATATGATGCAACCAGCTGTTTGAAGTTCCTGCCTTGACTTTACCACAATGTTGAGCTGTAGTCTGTAATTATAAACTAAAGTAAACCCTTCTCTCCCTTAGGTTAGTTTTGTCAGGGTACTTTATCACAGCAAAAGGAATGAAGCTAAGACAATTGTCTTCAAAAAATTTTAGTAAGATAGCCAATAAAATGACTTAGTGGGTGAAAGTACTTGCCACTAGTCTGACCACCTGAGTTCAAGCCCCAGGACCCACGTGGTGGAAAGAACTGACTCCTGCAGGTTGTTCTCTGATCTCCACATATGTGAGGTGGCACACACACAGACACACACACACACACACACACACACACACACACTCATACATTTTTTAGTGGATTATTTATTTTGATTTCCCTCGCCGTTGTTTAACTTAGTGGTACCCTAACTTCTCTGTGGAATTAAATCACTGCTAGTGTACCACTCCTCTAAAGTTCAGAAGCTATGTAAAATATTATCTCACCATAAAATAATTCCCCAACTCCAGGAAGAGAGTATTCTAGCCCTTTGTACCCAAGCTAAAACTTGTTCCATTCATAACTCTTCAAAGATAAAGGCAGATGAGAGTGACCTAACAAACCATTGCTGAATTAGTCACCATTTTGTGTGGAGCACAGCACATTGATTCAACTCTGGTATGCTGACAGTCTACATGAACACTTACATCTCAGCATAGTACATGATTGGAGGAAGAACTGCTCCTCGAACTTTGTGTTCTGGAAAGGCTCAGAATCTAAAGGGAGCGCCCCAGGAGGAGAGGAATGCAGGTGGAACAGCAGAGGAGAGGCTGCCATATGAAGTGGGCAGAAGCCCACAACACAACTGCTTGCCACACAGGCGCTTGATTACTATTACTGACGAAACACCCCGTGACAAGTGAAATTAAGAGGATACTAAATGGTTCATTTAGGTGGATCTAGCACTGGGGGGAATGTCTGACTAATCTAACCAGTGAATGTCAGAGCCATTGATTGGTATACAAGTGTAGTTATATGGGGTAACTATTAAAATTATAACACCCAGGCTAGAGATGGCTCAGTGGTTAAGAGCACTGGCTGCTCTTGCAGAAGACCTGGGTTTAATTCCCAGCACCCTCATGGCAGGTAACAGGTGCTGCCCATAATTCCAATTCCAGGTATGAATTCACTTCTGACCTCAGGAGATATTACATATATGTGGTGCACTTACATACAAGCAGGGAAATCACCAATACACATAAAATAAAGAACAATTGATTAAAAAATTATGGTACTGCCTTTCTTTGAGCCCTCTTGACTCAGACTTGGGACCGTGATAGTCATGCATGGATGGCCAGTTACTTGTTCTTCTCTCATCTATTCCCTCTGACCAAGAAGGCATTTGGATTGAGGATTTTTATGAGACCTGACTTTGACCATTATTTGTGCACACAAATAAGTATCTTCTTCATACCTGGATTTGGGCATGTGCGTGCCATGAATGTCTGAGCTTCTAGGTATGAGAGATTCTAAGTCATCTATGTCATTCCAGCTTTGAACAGAAGGTCTTGCACTGAGGCTAATTAAGCACTTGTCAATTATATTCAGTATGATTTTAATTGCTATTTATTCATTATGCTAAATCCTCTGGGTGAAACAGCAATTGGTATTATGAGTTGCAAACAGGTAGGTCATTGATTGTAATAGGATTGCAATACCACCCTTTAACTGTATTGCAAATATGTGATAATATTTACAATGTTTCTAGGCACTGTGCTATATGCTAAAGATCTAATGAGAGCCAGGCAGAGTTCCCATCCATAATAAAATTAAAATGGAAGAATACAAACATATAATCAAAATAAAGCCTTTGCTTGTTTTGTTAGGAATATGAAGTTTTGTAGAAACATGGAAAGGATTTCTGTTTTCTTAGTCTTTTCATAGATACTACCAAGGTTCCAACACGTGAATTGAGTCATATGTTTAAATAATAGCTACATTCGTAGAATGTCCTAGAAAACAAAAAGTACTTCCCAGTGCAGCATCTTTGAAAATACACTTCATATGGGGCTGGAGAGATGGCTCAGCAGTTAAGAACACTGACTGTTCTTGCAGAAGACCCAGGTTCATACCCCAGCACCCACACGGCAGCTGACAACTGTCCATAACTCCAGTTCCAGGGGATCCAACAGTCTCTTCTGTCCTCTGTGGGCATTGCACAATATGAGTGCACTTACCTACATGCAGGCATAACACTCATACACATAAAATAAAAATAATAAATAAAATATTTAAAAAATAAAATAAAATAGGCAGGCGTGGTGGCACAAGCCTTTAATCCCAGCACTCGGGAGGCAGAGGCAGGCAGATCTCTGTGAGTTCAAGGCCAGTCTGGTCTACATAATGAGTTCCAGGACAGCTGGGGCTACAGGGAGACCCTGTCTCAAAAAGACCAAAAAAAAAGAAAGAAAATAAGCTTCATAAAAGTGAGGAGTTGCCCATCTTATCCACCATTATATTCCCAAAAATATTTGTAACACTGAATCCAATTTTTGATTCTCATGATCTCCTAAATTTTGGAGAAAAGGGAGCAGGGAAAATAAGCCAGGAATAGGAGGTAAATGCACAGGGCTGACACATTCAATCCAGGACTTCCTGGAAGCTCGACCCTTGGATAGCTCAAGGAAAGAATTTCAACGAATTCTCCCAATGGCTCTGCTGGATACAGTAAAGGGAAGATACAAGAATCTACCCCATCTAAACCTGCTAGTATACATTTAGTACCTTAGTAAATTCATCATAGCTCAAGGTCCGGTTCACATCTTTTCAGGTTTGTCTAAAAAGAAGAAAAAGAAAACCCATCACTCAAACTGTATATTAGCTGAGATGTAAAAGGACTAGAATGGTAATTGATTAACTTATAATGAGAAATTACCATTACAGAAACTATAATATTCACTCTTTATGGCAAGACTGTTCTACCTTTGTCAATTTATCATATTATAGCTATAAATAATTGTCATGATGACCAGAACATTCATATCCCCATTATAAGACTATTTCTTTCTGTATGAGAAATCATAGAGAGTTTGGTAAGCCTGAAATCGGGTTTCAAAACACTAAGGGATGAAATGTTTAATAGAACTCAGTTAGAATGCCTGGGTCATTCTCCTCTGCCTTGGGACATTTGTGCCCATGGGATCAAACTGTGCCACATACTTTACCTATGAACCCATAGAAGGAACCAGAATAATCAAAGGCTATTAACTATAGTGGTAGCCCCTTTACTGTTTCCCCTTTACTTCCAGCTTCTGTTCAAGCAAGTTGTGATCACGTCTTGTCCAACTGAAAGTCAGGACTGTACATTAACTGAGTAAAAGAAGGACCACTGAATAATTTGTGATGGCAAACTGCCATTGGAGAGACCACATTTTCATTTTTCTTTATTTCTTTTAAATTTTTCATTGTATATATCTGTACTTGGTACCACGTTATAAGACACTGTCATGCACATATACATTGTATGTTGAACACATTAACCCCATATTCCCCTGACATTCCAATTTTTATCACTTCCCCTTTCAAATTAGACCCCGTTTTTCTACTAGATGGTTTCACAATAATCACTTTTCATGGGCACCTTGCTCTGCCTTCTATTGTTATATTCACAGCATTATTTCAAGGTGATCATGACAATGTTCTTTGAGAACCTACTGTGGGTTCAATATATAAATATATATCATCTCATCTATCAGTTACATGAAGTTTTGAGGCTTTTGTTGGCTGATTTGTCTCCTTATTTGTAAGTTAGATTTTAAAGATAATGAATGACTCACCACAGTGAATACAGTATTTGGAGGATAAATGGAGAGTCCGTCTACCTGAGTCAATTTGAAGTTCATTTGAGACATCCATTGGAGGCTAACTTCCACTAACATTGATCATGAAGAAAAGTCATGCTTATTTAACCAGATTACTGAAAACCCTAAGAAGCTGTCAGACACCATGAGTTACATGGGTTCTGAAAAGAGTAACATCTGTGGGATTCAAAGTGCACAGATTAGGAGAAGGCTGATACCAAATTGGGAAACATTTCCTTTCTTCAAATGCTAGCTCATAACAGGCAAACAAATAAATGGTATGTGAGCCACAGGCTTCTCTTCCCCACAGCCATAGCAGAATTCTTGTACAATATGCCAAGACACAAATACCTTATCTTTCAAAACACAGCAATGGGCATCAATTAACAGCAAATCACATTTAACATGCAAGACAGAATCTATATTCACCACACCTTGACTGGAAGTTCAATCTAAATTACACTTAAAATTCATTTATTGGTTTCTCTAGTTAAAAACTAAATAAAATGAAGTCAAGTAAAAATTACTTCTTGATAAAACCCATGAAAACTCAATTTAAGCATTAACCTTGTCCCTTCCTCCCTCTTACTTTCCCTCCCTTCACTCTTGGTATTTCTGTGTCTACATACTATGTGTACTACCAAAAGATAGATAATTGCAAAATCATGACCCAGTAGTTGTCATGAACACCAGAAGGGGATGTCTTTGCAGAGTCACCACACCCAAAGTCGATGCTCTCTTCCTGCCAAAATCCAACAGTATTCTCTAAAGAGGACCAACAGCATTCACAGTGCTGGCAAATAAGATCTGCAAGGATATGTTTAAGATTCTTTAAGAAAATAACCCATGCTTGACTCAACCAGGAGTTCCTGAGAAACTTGAAAGGAAGCGTTCTTGCTAAATCATGTCTCTCTCACACCATCGACCTCACAAAGAAAGGAACAGAGGAACTGAGCCAGTTCATTCTGCCCACAGGTGCCTCAATTCTGAACCCAGGGAAAGAGAAGTAGAATCTCAGACTCATTTCCTTCCATTTCCAACTCAAAGCAATCCCATGGAGGCATGATTCTTCTTAGTCACTTGTTCAACATATCCAGCAAAATTGAATCTCTCCCTATCTATTCATGTATCCACTCACATGCTCATCAATTCAGTAGCTCATTTAGCAAGCATTTGCCAAGATCTTACACTTTTCTAGGCGTCCTGCTAGCAGCTAGGGATGTGGAAAAGAAAACAGTTCCTACCCTCAGGGAGCTCAGTGTCCAGTTGAGGCAGATGATAACCGAAAAACTGAGAGCTAAACAAATGACCACAGTACAATGTGAAAATCTGACGAAAGAATTATGAAGAGCCATGGGGGGGGGCACAAAGAAAAGAGCCCATAGCTCTTGCCAAAGGCATTCCGTGTTGCAAAACACTTTTCAAGGCATGCAGACTTTTGAAATCATGTGACTATCTCCAAGATCTTAAGACCTGGGGAGAAATGTTGCAGTCCCTACTTCTGCATCATCGCCCTTCCCACACTTAAGCTGATTTGCTGTCACTCTACCCCACTGTTTAGCTCTGCTTTGTCCAATATCAAAGGACAGGATTGACAGGAATGGGAAAAATGTGAAGCACAAATTAAAGGAAGAGGTAAGATTAGCACTATTTGCCTGCATGATGACTACATTTATGCATCCGAAAACCTAAAAGCATCAACAAAATACTATGCTATTAAACTGAGAGAACACAGTAAGATCAACAGATTTCCCCACATACAAGCAACAATCATAATAGAATATAAGTTAATCTCATTTAGGATAGAATAATAAGAAATTAACAAGAAATGTCAGGTTAATATTACAATGTTTTTGATGGAAGCAAAGATGTAAAGTGATGCCTAAAAATGCCCTTAGAGGGAAAAACAAGCTGCTAAGAATTACAAGCACTTAGTCCCATACAGCTGACAGCAAATAGTGCCAGCCTCCAAGAGATATGTGGGTGAAGTCTTGTCTTAAATAAATAACATTTTTGAAAGAATTATTATACCTAGGACTCAACAGAGAGAGTTCAAAATGAAGTCTTTCAAACCTTCAATGGGAAATAAATAAACCTGCTTTGCAGAAGATGAGGCCATTTCTTACAGAACAGTAAGGATGATTTGTTAAGCAGTGATACATATCCCAAAGTGTACAAAGAGATATTTTTTCAGACATGTTGACTGCAGCATTGTCAGTGGTGATAAAAGGCAAAAAAATTGCTTTTTATTCCATTGATAAGGCAATGGTTGACTAAACTACAATTCATAAGTACAACAGACTCTTCTGTGGGTTTATGTAACATACTTTGGGCATGTGTGTCCTAATAAGGAAAGATATCAGTGATTATAGAGAAATCAATAATTATAATGTTTTGTTCAATCTTTTAATTTGTACTTGTTACTAGTTGAATGTCTGGGCAGTGACACAATGGTAACAGAGACATTCCCTCTCACTTCTTTTTTTTCTCTATATATCTACATATCTATCTGTATCTGTATGTATATATTCAGCCAAGGAATATTTCAAAATGTTTCATCACTATATGATGTATAGTACATTCTCTGTTTTAATAATCTTACTTTGTATTGAAAGTTTGTGATTTTCTTACAATATAGTTTGAGGCTATGTAGATTCCTTCCCCTATCTACACCTCCCCCAACCATACTACTCCCTGCCAAATTTAATGTACTCTGATATATAACAGGGCCTATAGTGTCCCCAAATGTCCTTCAGTGTGGGTCCATCCACTGGACCTACCAAGAGTACCAACCCTGTAAGACACTGTCTCTCCTCCTCCCAGCAGCCATCAATTTTCTAAAGTTCGTTAAGTTCAGTTGGGATTCCTTAACCATTTTCCCATGACAATGCTGGGGTTTGTCTGGTTTGAGCTTGCATAGGACTTGTGCATGCTGTCACCATTGCTGTGAGTTCATATGAGTATCTGACCAGTGGTCTGGAAGACTGTTTGATTGTGATCAGCCACTCTCTTTGGCTCTTAACAATCTTTCCACCCCCTCTTCTACAATGATCCCTGAGCCTTGGGAGGCAGAGGTTTGAAATAGATGTCTTATTCAGGGACAAGCACTCTGTGGTTTCTTGTTTTCCATACATTGGCCAATTGTGGGTTTCTGTGTTAATCATTATGTGCTGCATAAGGAACCTTCTCTGGAGAGAGTGGTCCATTCATCCTATGTGTAGAGTTTGCACTGAACATATTTAACTTAGGGTTAAGTGTCTCAGAGACACTTATTCTCTGTGTTTGACCAGTTCTGGAACTCTGTAGTAGTCGCCATCTGCTGCAGAAAGAAGCTTCTTTGATGAGGGGTGAAAGGTTCATTTGTCTGTGAATATGAGAATGCAAATTTAGAATAAAGAAATTACATTGGTCTAGGCAAAAGTAGGTTTTTCTCTAGGATCTATGACCTCTCCCACCACGTGTATTTGGCTATGCATATAGTACCACACATGAGTTCCCTCGCATTGAACAGGCCTTGGTTCCTATTAAAAGGCTGTTGATTACCCCCAAGATAAAAGCACCACTACTGCCCCAATATAGTTTTCTGTGCCAGTCTTTGTTGTGTTTATTTGGCTTTACAGCTGGGTAGGATCACTGATTGTTTTTCTCCCTTGGAAGCTTGTACAGTATCCTCTGATTCCATGAGAGCTAGTCTTCAGTGAGGAGGCTTCCAGGTCAGTTCCAGTTCGATTGCTCCAAGTCCATTGTCCAAAGTATGTCCTGTCTTCAGGAAAAGGTGTGACTTTCAAGTTCTGGGAGTCGATCAAGGGCTGTGGCAATAGCCTGTGCTATTTTGGAAGTCTCTTGGACTACCTTGACCAACAATTGAAGGAAAACTTCTCCTGCCTGCACTGTTTTCAGTTATATAGCCTTCAGCTATACACATACATTCATATTATTTATTGTATGTGTGTTTTTCAGTAGGCCTTTGAACTAATACATTGCCTTCTGGCTTTTCATATCATCTAAGCATTATTTATCTCTCCTCTCTCTCTATCCTTTATAACCCTCCATGTTCCCTTCCCAGTTAAAGTACCCCCTGTTCCCATTTCACCTTAATCACACCTATACCTACTATTCCACTTTCTCAAGCTCCTTCTTTCCCTTTATCCCCATGATTCCTTTCTATTTTCCTGGCTCCTGTGGCTACATCAGGATATACACTCACATCTAAGCATTTGGAGCTCCGATCCACAAATGAGAGAGAACATACATACGTCGTTTGTTTTTCTGAATCTATGTTACTTCACTTAATATAAATTTTCTAATTCCATCCATTTTCTTACAGATTTCATGATTTCATTTTTCTTTACCACTGAGTAGAACTACATTGTGTAAATGTACCACATTTTTGTTATCTATTCATCAGTTGAGGGACATCTAGATTATTTCCATTTCTTAGCTATTGTGAAAAGTCCAGCAATAAACATGGCTGTGCGGCATCTTTACAGTAGGATGAGTCCATTGGATCTATGTCACAGAGTGGTGTGACCATATGATATACTAGATTTATTTTTACTTTAAAAGAGTTCTCCATACTGATTTCCACAGTGGTTGCACCATTTCGTGATTCCACCAAAGGTGGCTAAGGGCTCCTCTTTCACCACATCCATGCCAGCATTTGGTGTCATTTGTTCTCTTGATTTTAGCCATTCTGACTGGAGTTAGATGAAATCTTAAAGTACTTTTGATTTGCATTTCCCTAATTACTAAGGACGGTGAACACTTTTTTAAGGTTTCTTAGCCATTGTTATTTCTTCATTTGAGAGCTCTCTGTTCAGATCCATAGCCCTTTTTTTAATTGGGTCATTTAGGGTTCTGCTTCTTTTTTTGAGTTCTTTGAATATGCTTTATTCTAAATGTTACCCATGATTAGTGGGTTTTTTTTTTAAGAGAAAAAGCCTTACAAACTAAGAAAGGATATAGATTTCCACCATACGTGCTGTCACACTCTACCACCATCAGAAAAAATTGCTTTCAATACTGGCTGTTGAAATAATTCAGGGCATGGGTTCAGGAACTTCACCACGCACAAAGCCTTCCTGGAATATGGCTCTATTAAAAGACCATGGCAGACACTCCATTTCCTCCTTGGACCTATTCTTGAGGCCTTTTTCAGAGAACAGGCCCCAGTAACTTCCCATTTCGCATCTACTGTCACTGCTCAGTGTTCTTCCCCCTTTACCAGGAGCGACCAGGACAGGTACATCACCATCACCAGCCTCGTGCCCCTCCTGCCAGCTTTGCAACAGAGAAAGATCATACACCCTGCTCATCTGTGACTGAGTCAGACAACCAGTCTGGCACAAAGAAACTGTTCAGGAGTTTCTTTGGAGTGAATGTTTGAATTTTTATTGTCTACTTCAAACCTTAAGGGGTAGAGTTCCAGAACACAGTAGAGCAGGGTTTGAATCCCAATCCCAGCTACACTGACTCCAAAGTTCATTCTTTAAACTTGCGCCAGAGTTTATTCTGGACTTGCAATTTGCAATT
>NW_008348568.1:5662718-5669391 GCF_000622305.1 Nannospalax galili
ACAATTTCTTATAAATGCTCAGTACAAAATGACAAAAGCATGCTTAAGGCCCCATGCTAAAAATTCTGTCCTAATCCCAAATCAAACTTCACTTAATCTTTTTATGAAACTCAAGTTTTAGACCAATGTCATTTGATAAATTGGCAAATCCTTCTTAAACTTTTGATGACAGATGGTTGAAATATTTATTTCAACTGAGGATTGTTTATGAACCCAACACAGGTGGTGTGAGTGTGTGTGTGTGTGCATGTGTGTGTATGTGTGCATGTGTGTGTATGTGCATGTATGTGTGTGTATGTGCGTGCAAGCCAGAGGTTAACATCAAGTGTCTTCCTCAGAAGCTCTCCATCGTATTTTTTTCAATATATATTTTATTGAATTTCTGTACATTTCATACAATACCTCTTTATCATATTTAGATCCCTTCCCTACCTTCACCCCCCCCAGGCCCTCCCACTGGATTTCATGCATTCTGTCTGTTAAGGCCTAGACATCCCTTGGTGTGAATTTATCCACTGGAACCTGAGCAACCTATCTAGCATCACTCCTTTAAAGAAGACTAACTCTCCTTCACCCAGCAGTGATTCGCTGCCTATAACTCTTCAGCTAATACTGGCAACTCCTGGCCCTTTCCCCAGTTCTATGCTGGGTTTTTATCTGATTTTAATTTGCATGAGTCTTGTGCATCTTGTTTTCAGGCAGCCACTAAACCTGGAGCTCAGTAATATTCAACCACACTGGCTGGACCGGGAGCTTAGGGATCTGACTGTCCTCATCACCACCACCACTACCTCTCTACCCTATCTCTGGTGCTAGGGTCACAGAGGTACACTACCACACCAAACTTTCACATGAGTGCTGAGTATTTGAACTCAGGTCTTCCGGCTTGCACTGTAAACTCTTTACTGACTGAGCCATCCCCCAAGCCCTATTTTGTTCATTTTCTAAGGAACTGTTTTAAGTGGCTCCGTGTACACATCAGTTGATTTTCATCAGTTTAACAGTATGGTATATCAGTTCCTCACATTTAAAATTAAGTATAGTTAGTACATTTGCGTGTCTCCCTGTAACTACTTTATTCCACGTTACACTTAGGAAATGAATCCATGCTGGTAGATTCATGTCTTTGTCATTTCGCTACTATGTAGTGATCCAACCACATCTCAATTTATGTACTATTTCTTCCACTGACTAATAGCATACTTTCTATTTCTTCTCTTTACAGATACACAGATATATAGAATTAGCATGATGAATATGTACCTAGATTTGGAACTGTTGGGTTATAAATAGAAATATGCTAACCAGGCATAGAGACATATGCCTGCAATCCCAGCACTAAGGAAATGGAGGGAGGCAAGAGAATCAGTTCAAGGTCATTCTTGGCTAACTCATGTCTAGCCTCAGATATATGAGGCATGTCTCAATTTAAAAAAAGAAGAAGAAGAAGAAGAAGAAGAAGAAGAAGAAGAAGAAGAAGACATTGCCCTCTGTCTGCATTACTGAGGAAATGCTAACTACAGTAACAACACACCTGAGAGCTACAGTGACCGCCCTCCTTCATTAATCATCTCTCTCGGCCTCTTCACACTCAAAGGAGATAGATGTCACTCAGCTTCTCCACTCAAGCAGCCAGCAAAAACTGACTGTATTCTGAACTCCCAGGGGAATGTATGTACTTTCCTAAGGAAGAGGTACGACAGGCACACCATCCACCTACCATTGTTGATCTAGGTAGCTAGAACTACAGAAGTGGGTCTGGACAGGTGAGACAGCGCAGTGGGTAAAAGAGCTTGCAGCAGAAGCCTGACAACTTAAATTTAAATCTCCAGCACCCATATAACAGCTGGAGGGGGTGGCATAAGGGCTCCTATAATCCCAGCTAATCTCCTCCTACCAGGAGATGGGAGGTGAAGACATTCTAAGAGGTGAAGACATTCTAGCCTGGCTTATGCAAGGTGAAGAGACTTGTTCTCAAACAAGGTGAAAGGTAAGGAGCAATACCCCAAGATTGTCCGACCTCCATATATGCTGTGGCCTGCGTATACCTCCATATACATACCTCCATATATGCATATACCTCCATATATGCTGTGGCCTGCATATACCTCCATATATGCATATACCTCCATATATGCTGCATATACCTCCATATATGCTGTGGCCTGCATATACCTGCACCCACACACAAGAACACACATATATTCTAACATGTCACAGATCATGCATAAGAAAGAAAATAATCATATAATAATAATAATAGCAAGTGGGTGGAAATCTCATGAACACTGAGGGGCACATTTTGTGACGGGCCAGCAAAGGGGCAGTTTTCAGGGCATTGCTGCCGGAGTTGCAATGGAAGCACCCATCCAGGGCACAAGCAGAAGCCTCTCTGTCCTCCTCGCCACTAACATGACCTAGCTTTCCTTTGAGTTAACTTTCCACAGTTAACAATATAGAAGTCCTATACCTAGAGGCTCAGCTTCTTGGATTTTACCTGGTAAGATTTTTGTTCTAATTTTCTTGAAATCATGAATTACCACAAAGATCATTGAGCTACAGATCTCAAGAGGAGAGGAAAAAAATAAAGTTCAAGTAGAATAAGAGTAATATATCTGACCTAAAAACCTCTTTTCCAAGCTAAGCAATTTTAGACAGATGGCCTTTCCAGGGTGATATATAGTATGAAAGACTTTATCTTGGAATGGAGAAAAATAGGAAGTTGTTGACACGTGGCCTTTTCTGAGCCTAGTGGCCTATGTTCTAGTTTCACCAGGGGCATGTAACAATTATGGTTCTTGTCATGTGCACTGCCACCCAGTCACAAACAGAAACTTCATTTTCCTGAGTATATTTCAAAACTCTAAGTTTCCAGTTGGGAATATATTCTGAAATAAATATAGTAATTCATGATGACCTCCGCATCCAGATTCAGCCAAGGACCCACAGAGTGTCTGAACAAGGACAGTTTTGACTGCATTACTTATAAAGCTCCATGCAGCGTAAATACTTTGTTTATTGATAGTCACCAATACACATTTTTATCCAAAAAAAAATGACTGTGCCTGAAGATGATAATGCTCAGAACAGTGTTGATCAGCACTGAAGACCAGCAAGCACATGTGTGTTTGTATCCTGCTGTGTAGTACAGTCTCTGTATATATGTTGTTTTATTTTTATTTACACAGAGACAAGACAGATGTCAATCAAATTGTTTACTATCAGTACAAATAGTCCACACCCTTTCCTGGTGTTATTTTTTCCTGTTTTGGGTCCCTTTTGTTTCTAAAAGTTATTTATTTATAAATAAATAAGACATATTTATTCTTGTACCAGTTCATTTTTGCTGTGTAACAAAAGCGCTCCAAAAATTTATGGCTTAAATCAATGATCTCTTTTCACTGTTGCTAGCTTTTTGCCTATGACTTGGTAGTTTGGCAGTTTTAGAGTGCTCAGCTGAGATAGAACACGTCTGCTTCACATGGTGTTTCCCAGCTTACCTGTGCATCAGCAGTTCACTGGCAGCTGATTACTTCACTCAGACATCTGTCCAATATCTGCCTATTGGCAGAGGGGGTGGTGACAAAATTTTCTAGAGGAGAAGGACAGGGACTCCACCAGGCATTATCACTTGTCAAAACTCTTCACACATGACATCTGACAGTGTACAAGACTGCATACTTTGAAGGGTCTAACTTGTGAAAAATGCAAGGTAATCTGAAAAGAGAAAGCCTGAACTGAGAAAGCCACTGAAGGGGTTCCCTGCTTTAAAATAACCAAAGACACAGGCAGAAGCCATGGGCACGCTGGTCCAAAGGGGCCAGGCTGTATCTTGGCTGGCAGCAGAACTTGACAGCAGCATCCACATGTTACTGGTTTTATAGGAATAAAAGGTATAAGAGCAGGTCATGGGTTCCAGAAGCCTGGTGAAACCAGGCTATCTTGGAAAGGTTAGGTTCCACGCAAGGAGACCCCAAGGAGTCATTGTATACAGTCATGAAGGTAAAGCACAAGTATGAATAGAAACACCAATATTTTGTATATTTCAGAATCATGGGAGATCTGCTAAGGAAAGCTTCATGTAAAGAGTAGAGCTAACCTAAGAGAGATGCTATGTGTGTTACTAGTGGCAGAGTAGGAGGAGGGTCCACCCAAGTTCTTTGAAGCCCATATGAGTCCTCATGATTCCCAGATACCCAATATGGAGTCACAGGATTTGGCATTTGCCCCACTACACTTCAGTCATGTTTTGGTCCAAACTTTCCTAGGTAGGATTTTGTTTTTCCCTTTTGAATAGGAATATTTATTGTGCACTATTGTATATTAGATGTAAATGAGTTTCCTTTTATCATACAAGGACTCACAAGTTTGAGTCAAAGAGACTACTTTGAGTCTCAGAAGAAACAGGAATATTTTCTTCAATTTTTGCATTTATTATTTATTTATTTTTATTTTGTGTATATGAGTGTTTTGTCTACATGTAAGCACATCCATGCATACAAAGGCCAGAAGAGGGTGTTGGATCCCCTGGAACTGGAGTTACAGATGGTTAACTACCATGGGGGTGCTAGGACCTGAATCTAGGTTCTCTTCAAGAACAGCCAGTGCTTTTAACCACTGAGTCATCTCTCCAGTCCTGAGACTTTGGATTTGTTTGTTGTTTGTTTGTTTTTGTTTTTGAGACAGGTTCTCCCTGTGACCCAGCTAACCTGGAATTCCCTATGTAGACCAAGCTGACCTTAATCTCACAGAGGTCCACCTGCTTCTGCCTCCCAAGTGCTGGGGACTAAAGGTGTACACCACCATTCTGGGCAACTTTGGAATCTTTAACAGTGTTGGAACTGATAGACCATGAGAAGGTCAGAAATTAGACTGAGTGAATTTGGCATTATGTAATAACAAGTGAGGCTCTGGGGGCAATGGACAGAAATTTACAGCTTGAAAGTGATTTTTTTTTTTTTTTTTTTTGGAGTCAAGTGGTCAAGTGCCCTTGGGCATCATAGTCAATCTTGATTGTCAATTTGACAAGACTTAGAATGACCAGGCAGGTCTGTAAGGGATTTTCTAGATTAGGTTAACTGAAGTGGGCAGACCTACCCTAAATATGGGTGACAGAATACCATTGGCTTGGAGCTCAGACTGGGTAAAAAGAAGAAAGTGAGCTAAGCTAAAGCATTCATTATTCTTTTCTTCTGGAGTGTGGATGCAATCGACCTCAAGTGCCAGTTGTCACACCTTCCCTGCCACAATGCACTAAATCCCCTCAAACTGAGTTGAAATGAACCCTCACTTCCTTCAGCTGCTTTTTGTAATGTATTTGATCACAGCAACCAGAAAAGTTACTAACACAGACATGTTCTTCTATTAGAACTTCCTCAGAGCTTTTATTATGAATTGGTTTGTATGTACCTTTGAATCAAAGGACTTTTCCTCATCTGTTGATATGATCATGTGATTTTTGTCCTTAGGTCTATTTATATGATATATTTCATCTATTGGTTTGCATATGTTGAACAAATCTTGCAGCCTTGGAAAGAAACCAGCTTGTTCTTGGTAAATGACCTTAAATATTTTCTTGAATTTGATTTGTAAGAATTTTAATGAGAACTTTTTTCCCAATTTCTCAAGCATTTCTTTCAACACATACAATTGTTTCTACTTGTCCAATAAATAATCCGAGTAAATGGGCAAAAGAATAACCAAAAGAAATTAGAATGTAAGTGAAAGGAGATGTCTTCAAATCTCTCACTCAGTGCAAAAGTCATCATGAAAAATCCCCCACAGATAATCAATGAGGTTTGGATGCCTACCAAGAGGTAAGATGGTGCCTACCTTGTAAAGGACCACTGGTTTGGTCATTCATTCACTGTTTAGTCAACCAAGGAATATTTAATTGAGTATCTGCTAAATAACAAGACTCTCCTAAACATTATGGAAGAGAAAATAACAACACAAAGTCCCTACCTTCACAAACTTGCATTCTGATAGGTGACACATATGATAAGTAAATAAGTCTACAAATATAAAACAAATATATAATAAAAGAAAACTAAAGCACTGCAAGAAAAGAGAGCCAAGGAAGAGGGTATTCCTAGGCTAATCGAGGAATAGCTCCTAAGGAGGTAGCACTTAGCAGTAATGTCAACCTCAGGAAAGGAATAAACCATACACAAGCTCAAAGGGAAGAACAATCCAGACGGAGGCAAGAGCAGACACTAAAACCTAAAATGAAAACAAACTTAGTTTCTTTCTGTAACAAAATAAAATCCACAGTGGCTGAAACAGAGCTGCAGATGTTTGTTGGATATGTTTTTGTCTATTCAAAGGCAAACTTCCTATAAGTCCTACCTGATAAACCTAGTGGCTACTGGTACCTGTTTAATACAGTCACCAAGTAAATTTATTGAACAAATGAACCACTGCATGAGTGCTTTATCCCAAAGCTGAATGGTTGAGGGTGTTTTGATTCCTGGAGATAGAACACCACAAACTAGAAGAATGATTTGGCCCCAGGTTTCCATAGTCCTCCACCCATTGTGCACAATGCTCACCCTCTACCATAACCCCCACCAATAACCCCACAGTACTTCTCAGACCAGTTTCTCATATTAAAGTTCCAGGCTAAAGCAATGTGTGTGTGTGTGTGTGTGTGTGTGTGTGTGTGTGTGTGTGT
>NW_008348568.1:5669406-5685698 GCF_000622305.1 Nannospalax galili
TTCTTATTCCTTTCACATATTTCCACTCTGCCCTCTGGAAATGCCACTACATAATCAGAAAATCCTCTCTGACCTTCCTGGCATGACAGAAACTTGGCTTTCCTCTGAGGGCATCACTTCCACAGTTCCTTCAACAGCCACACAGCTGTGAAGCAGGTAACTAATTATTCTCCAACCTCCTTGCTGTTTCCTGTTGCTTTTCTAAAACCCTTGCTTTGCTAAGGCTAAAACTGTTTGCTTTGGCTACATCTCTCTACTTGTGTTTGTCTTCTGTTGAACTAATTACCCCATCTCATTCACAAAGAATTTGATGCATAACAGTATTTTCACTCAAATTCTAATTCCTATATTCACCTTTGGTAACTTCAGTGACAACATAATGAATTATCAAGTTTCATCTCAAGCTACTTTATACTCTGCTCATCAACTGCTAGCAAGGTCGTCTACCACCTACCACCCTTCTGAAGAGAACTTATTTACCACTCTACTATCAGGTCACAACAGCTTCTCCTATTTCTTACTAAAACTTCTTATTTTTCAGGATTGAAATTTATTATAAATTGACTCCATTTCCCAAATTAAGATGCCATTTCTCTCCACCCACTGCCCATCCTATGTAACTTGTATTACCCATAATTTAAATAATTCTCCTTTCCGTATCCCTTTTTCATGATTAATCATGAAAAGCTTAGCTTTAAACTTGTTTCTCTGTCTGTAAATGTTCAGTTGAGTATTTCTGGAGAGAAAAGCATAACATGGTGTGTCAATTAAAATCTCAGTATGAATATATCGCCAACTCAAAATTGAGAATCGTGAGAAAATTTTAATGAAGGTAATTTCTACAACACTGTGAGGAGTACACTGGGAAACACACAGAGAAGCAAGCTGAACCAAGACTAAGCAACAGCCAAAGTGTGTTTATCACCCCAAGGCCTGAGAAGGGATGAAGGACAAATCCAAGACCACACCAATCTGAGAGAATCTATGGTCTTCCATTGATCAAGATAGCTAGCCTCTGCATCCTCTGTGAATATACTGTGAGGGATGGATTTAATAAACACCACAAACAAAAGGAATGGTTGACATAGCTGTGTAGTCACTCTCTGGAAGACGGAGTGGGCCATAATGGGCAAACGAATAATTAAGTCCAATGGACATATTAGAATAATTCACAGCTCTAAATTAATCATCACTGATCCCCCAAATGAATCTTGAAAATACCTACACATTTCTCTAGATAATAGTTCTTCCAGATTTCCATAATGGCTTCAAACTCTCCTGCTCTCTTTAAAACCCCATTCCCTACCCTGTTTCCTTCCATTTTACTTTTACCAGGTGGCTTGATGTCGGGTTTCAAGACCATTCCCATCCTGCCATTCAGGATCTCAGTCCCTCCTTTCTCATCAAGAGATTTTACGCTATCCACTATCTGCTTTCTCTTTAAATAAAATCTCATTCTGCCAAATCCTTTCACATTAGTATTTGAATATATATTGATAAATGCCATCTTTGATGGCACTGACTGCTCTTGCAGAAGACCCTGGTTTAATTCTCAGCACCCACATGGTGGCTAACAATCATCTATAACTCCAGCTCCAGGGGATCTGACACCTTCTTCTGACCACCACAGCATTGCATGACTCAGGTACACTTACACATGGAGGCAATACACTCATAAACATAAAATAAAAAATAAAAAAGATTTTTTTTAAAAGAACAATAGTATTCTAACCACACACACCCTTCCAGTAGAGACCATTATCACTCCTACACATAGATAAGCTTTTCAGAAAAAAATGTGTGTGAATTTTATAGACTCACAGATTATGGATGTGATGTCATGCTTTTGAGAGGGATAAATTTGGAAAGGGGCAGAGTGAAGATACCATGGCTTCACCATCTTGGTAAAGGGGTGAGGAATATAGACAGAATACTTGTGGTTTAATGAAGATTTTTAATTCAGGTTCTTTCTACATCCCACTCTGGAGGCAATTAAAAATGGAATAAAATTTTCACCACAGACTGTCAGCTTTGAAAGTCACTCACTAACACATATTTCCAGTCACCTTGTCCAAGTTGCTTTTCTCTTCCCAGAAATTTCTGATCCTGCAGGATTTCTGCACTGAATGGGTAGCAATTTTATTATGGTTGAGGGTATGAATTCTGTTTGCTTAACACAATTTTTATCAAGAAAAATTATTTTTCTAGTGAGGGTTACCAGGCAGGAGAGGTTGAGCTAAAAGCTTGAGACTCAACTTGCCAGCAGTCCCTACCACAACCCAGGTGCATGCAACCTCACTTACCTTTCAAGATGATAATTATTTCTAGTTCCAAATGGCTTCTGGTAAGGTAGCTGTTGCTGTATCAGTGATCCTACACTAGTGACAATGTTAGTATGCAGCCTGTGTCCCAGTAATCTCCCTTTATATTGTATCTAGCACTCTATAGGTAGCAGACAGGTATATAGGGATGTATGCTGAATAGTGTGTCAACAATTTAATCTATGGAAGACAGCACTTATCAAATAACAATCATTTTCCCCAACAAATCCTAAGCAACATATTTTGCGTCCTTTATTTTGTGTCTATGAACACTGCCCGAGAATGTCTCTTTCTTTCCCTCCCTCTTTCTCCCCTCTCCCTCTCTCTCAAATGGATTAGAGAAAGGTAGTTGAGCCTAAGACTTAATCTCTTATTTCTGTGAAACATACACAGGGAATTTATCAGAGAATATATAGCAATAGAACTCAACCCATTTTAACAATAAAGATTAGAGGGCAGCAATGACTTGCTTAAGGTCACACAGTAGCATTAGGACTGAAATTATGTCTGATGACTGTAGACTCATCAGCCAGGACTTCTTCCTCTGCCTCAAGCCATCACCTTCATTTGACCCACCCCTAAAGTTGTAAATGTGTTCACATTTAGAATGCATCCTTCATTCTCATAAATTATGTTTAATAGCTTATATAAAACAGGAAAGGTAGTCAAGAAAATGGCCCAGGTACCATAAATCTGGGCCACATCTCAGGTGCCAGGGGCATGGAAAGCGGGTTAAAAAGGCATCACTCAAGTTCAATTTTTAAAGGCCAGTGCTTGACTGAAAAAAATCTTTAGGTTCCTCTTTTAATGTCTTAAGACCTGCCATCATTTAAACCATTCTTGTCTAAGCATCTTCAATCTTATTAAAATATTTGGTTACATTAAAGTCATATGACAGTAGACCATGATAAATATTTCTATGTCTACATCCTGATTTATGAGAACCAGCTAGTAAATAGTCTCTGATTCAAACAGTGATTAACCATTATTCATGAAGCAAAATGAGCCTGCCCTGTCGCATCATAAATTTTATGTAATCTTATCTTGCTTCATTTTTCATACCAAGTTCCATCTCCTCCCATCCCAGTACACACCCAGAAGTGGTGCTCAGTGGGACTGCAGAGAAGACATTGCTACCAAACCATCCCTTTGGAAAAGGGTGAAGATGACACAAGGAAGCCAGTGACTCGCTGACTTCATGTAAGAATACCTTTGGGAGTAGTCTTCTGGAGAAGGCTCAAGATTTTCCATTGATCCCCCAAACCAATTGAAAGGAAGTTCTTAAAAGACAAACCCAAGCAATCATGAAAAAGAGGAATTTGTGTATGGACAGCATGTGTTTGAGAGATCAGTGATAATTTGTAAGATATTTAACTATACTAATGGTAAATTCAGGAAGCAAATCATTCCCTGGGGTATGGCTGTTAAGAGTCACAAAGTAAATTCCTATTCTACCATGGATTTCCAGTCACTGAAGTCATCACGGTGGCCTAAAGACCCCTTAAAATAATGTGTTGTTATGCTGTAAAGGACTTCTGTGACTCACAACAAACTGCATCTCATCTCCTTATTCAGTCTCATCCCACTGTCCCCTATTCACCTTGAATGCAAAGTTACTAATACATGGGTTACCACTGCTTTAACTGCCTGGACTCTCATGTCCCCTCCTGTATTAGTCACTTTTCTGTTGCTAATGTATCATTGTTTGGTCAGTGATAGAAACACTGACCAAAACAACTTATAAAAGGAAGAGTTTATTTGAGCTTACATTTCCAGGGGAAGCACAGTCTGTCTTGGCAGGGAGGCATGGTGGCCGGAGATGGCTAGAGCAGGAGCAGCAGAAGTTAACTCTTGCATCATCAAGCAGGTACATGAATCAGGAGAGTGACTGGATATCCAGCAAGGCTTAATAACTCTCTAAGCCCATCCCCAATGATGTGCTTCCTCCAACATAGCCACACCTTCTAAGATCTCCCAAAACAGTGCCACCATCTGGGGACAAAATGTCCAAATACTTGGAGCCTATGGAGGACATTTTCATTCAAACCACCACATTCCAGCCCCAGGCCCCCATAGGTTCATGACCATATAAAATGCAAAATGCATTTAGTCCAACTTTAAAAGTCCCCATAGTTATTATCAGTCTCAATACTATTCAAAAGTCCACAGTACAGTCTCTTCTGAGACTCAGGGAAATATCTTAAAAGTCAAAAGACAAATTACATACTCCCAAAATACAGTAGAATTGAATATATATTACCATTCCAAAACAGAGGAATAGACACATAGTAAGGAAATACCAGACCAAAACAAGACCAAAAACCAGCAGGACAAACACCAAATCCAGTAGCTCCACGTCCATCTTCAGGGACTTTACTTCCAAAGGACTTAAATGGCTCAGCCTCTCTAGCTTTGCTTCGTGCAACACAGATCTCTCTCTTGCTCTGGCACCACTCCCTGTGTGCAAGTCTTCTTGGCAGATCCTCACAGCTCTGGCATCATCAATGTCTTCTTGGGGTCTCCACTGCCAACCAAGCTTCACATTCACAGCTTCACACAATGGCCTATCAGGGCCTTCTCTATTCAAGAGAACCCCTGCTGCATGTTGCCTAGCCTCAGCCTCTCTGAAACACTTGCATCTTTCATGCCTCTAAAGCCAGCACCAGGTGAACAACACTGCCAAGTTTGACTGCAAGTTTGAGATGGACTCCAGCCTGCTTTATCCATTTTAGAAGCTTTCTCTTAAGTGGTCCCTGCAGGATTTTCCTTTCATAAGTTGGAGGCTTAACTGGGTGTGGTCTTACCCTAGAGGAACTCTTTCCATTGTTTAAGTTTGAATCTCTAGGTCTTTCCTTAATCACTTTAATCTCCTTATCAAAGGGATCCTCTCTAGCACATGCCAGGGCTCCAACATTTATCTTCCTAGTGCTATTTTTCAATCCATCATGTACATTCTGTATTTCTTTCTTCCCCATTTGCTCTCTTTCACCGTAGATCTGAATAATATTCACCATTAATAGCCACACCACCATTTCTACATTATGCTGTCTTGAACTTTCTTCTGCCAGAGAAATTAGTCCATGGCTTTTCAACTTAGCCTCAGACAAGGTTTTTGACTGTGGGCAGACTCCAGCCAGACTCTTTGCCAAAATATCCCAGTTGCAGCTTAAGTCCTTATTTCCCTCTGGAACTACATTTTTCTCAGCACTACTTTCTTCCAGGCATCTACTAGAATGACCTGTTAAGTTCTGCTTATAGCAATCAACTGCTTTTCTAGCCCAAACTTCCAAAGTCTTCCACATTCTTCCAAAACCCCACATGGTCAGGTTCTTCATGGCCAACACTCTACTCTCAGTACCGATTACTGCATTCGTCACTTTTCTGTTGCTGTGATAGAAACACTGGCCAAAACAACTTATAAAAGGAAGAGTTTGAGTTTATGGTTCCAGGGGAATTACAGTCTGTCATGGTGGGGAGGCTTGGTGGCTGGAGGTGACTGGAGCAGGAGCAGCAGAAGTTAAGCTCTCACATCTTCAAACAGGCACAGGAAGCAAAAGAGAAACTGGAGATCCAGCAAGGCTTAAGAACTCTCTAAGCCCACCCCTAGTAACATGCTTCCTCCAGTGTAGCCACAGCTTCTAAGACCTCCCAAAACAATGCCACCAACAGGGGAAAAAATGTCCAAATACTTGGAGCTTATGGGAGACATTTTCATTCAAACCATCACACCTCTTGTTCTCCATAATTCTTCCCATCTCTCCAAATGCATCTTAGGTATCACCCTTTATGGAAAAGTTCCCCTAAGCATGCCCTTCCCTGTGTCCTTTATAGCAGCTCTTCTCAAACTATATTTTCAAACGCATCACCTGGGAATCTTGTCAGTATGCAGATTCTCATCTGATAGGACTAAGATGAGGATCTGTATTTTCAGGTGCTCCAGATATGCTAACCTATGGCTTATATTTAGGTACCTTGTAGGCAAGGACACCTCTGTTGAGTTTTTATAGAACTCTGAGACTTGAACTGCCCTAGAATTCCTTTAGAGTGATTTAATTACAAGACTATCTCTACCACCAAACAGAGCCCCTTGAGGTCAGAAATAAGAAATCCTTCAGTTGCAAGTGGAAGAAATCCAACTAAATCTAGAATGATCAAAAATAAAAGGTCCAGAGCTTCAGACACAGCTGGACTGAGATGCTCAAACAGTGAGCACCCAGTATTGTTCCTCTGCTGGCTCTGCCTCACTATTAAGAAGCAAAAGCAGTAAACTGAACCACCTCATAAGAAGAAACATCTTTCCTAGATGAACACATATTCATGGAAAACACAGGCTAAATCAACACTTAATAACCAGAGCCAGTGAGATGACCCAGCAAGTAAAGACAGCCTAAAATCTCCACAAATAGCACTACCAAGAAATTGTTGAAGAACCAATTGCTCTTCTAGAGCAAGGTCTGATACCACCTTTTCTAGAAGGTTCCTCCTGTTCCTCTTTCCTCAATTCCATGTACCAAGCCTGATTACCTGAATTTTATCCTTAGGACAGAGAGAACCATTTCTTGCAAGTTGTCCTCTGACCTTCACATGCATGTTATGCCATGTATGTGCCCCCATACATGCATACACACACACACAATAAATAAATAAATAAATAAATAATGCAATTTTTAAAAAATAGTACTAATCAAAGACATGAATCCAGCAACACAGATGTGTTTAAGATGCAATGGGACTTGAGATGATAAGAAACCTATTTACATGAAGCATTCAGGAAGGGGTACATGGAACTGAGGAAAGAAGAACATGAGGAACCTTCTAGAAGAGGTCACATCAGACCTGGGTCTAGAAGGACAATTGGTTCTTCAACAACTGGTTGGTGGTGGTATTTTAGGAGATTTAGGAGGTGTGGCCTTTCCGGAGGGAGTATGTCCCTGGGGTGGGCTTTGAGAGTTCATAGCTTTATTTCCAGGTAGTTCTCTCTACTTTCTGTCTATGGCTGAAGATGTGAACTCCAAGTTTTCTATTCCTGACACCATGTCAGCCATGTCTCCCCCACCATTATGGAACCTCTCTCTGGAACTATAAACCAAACTAAGTTCTTCCATAGGTCACTTTTAGTCATGGTGTTCTATCATAGCAACAGAAAAGTAACTAATACTTAATATATGCAAAAACTGGAAAAATCAATTAAATATCCTTGTAGTTAAGCTTCATAATAACAAAATCAAGGGTATTTCTAAAGATCTATATGATCTAAGATCATGGAAACATAATGCTAGTAAGTTAAGTATCACTTCATCTGAATTTCTTATTTTAGTGACAAGAAAGTAAATTAAGGCATAGAAATCTTAAATGATCAAACACTGATTTAACTCTTCTGAAGACACTGAAAATTCCCCTACTGAATCCCAAATACTGTGTGCTACCCAATGGCACAACCACAGGATCAGAGAGCAGTTAAGTGACTATTCCAAGGTGTCTAATCAAGCTTGTTACCAACCAAAGAAGGCATTTAAGAAATGTTTCTTTAAACCTTCTGAAAAGATTGCAAAAAAAAAAGACTGTAGAAATGGAACATTAGAAATTCTTCACATACAGCAGGCACACTTATTACAAGGAATTGAAAGGGCTACAAAGATAAATAGGAGGTCACTTCTGCCCTGTGGTGGGAATTACAGTACAGAAATTACCTTCAGAGAGATCAACAACTCCCAAAACTAGAGGGTTTAAAATGGAAATCACAGTAAAGTTGATTGTAAAACTGATAGCAAAGTTACATTATAAGTATATGAAATATGTTAGATTCAAACACCAAGAACCACTCAAGTATGCATACATGTGTGCATGCACATGAAGCAGCCATGCATAATGACTGTGTTTATTAACCCTGAATCCAGATGTTTTGGATTCAAATTCAGCCCCACTGTGTGCTAATTGTATGACATGTGGCAAATATTCATCATCTTCTGCCTTAACTCCTCATGTAAACAATTAAGTATATATCCTTCGGTATTACTGTGGAGATTAAATGAGATCATGCACACAAGACTTTTTTACAGCAGGTCCTGCAACACAGTACTTCTAAATATTTGCTGTCCCGATGGTTATGTCCCTTATTCCTTCATAATAACCTATTCCCTTGAGTGAGGATGATGTGGGTTATGGGATGCTGTAGTTTCCCAACATGTTTATGCTCTAGCTTGTCTCCCAGTGTAAGAATGAAAACCCCTAGAGGTGCAATCTTTTGGTCCAAAGATAAATTGTGTATTTAAATGCAAACCTAGGGAGATTGAGGTTACTTTGAATATACATGACTTCCCCAATGAAGGCTCACTTTCAAACCACAACTTCCCTAAACTGTAACTCCATTATCTAAGAAATATCATGATCACTGAGAAAGACCCTGCACAGTAATTTATATTTTTATCCAACTTGGCCACGGCCACTTTCTATTATTTAAGGCAAAACATTCATTTCTGTCACATTTTTTTCTTCTGTTAAAATGAAGATACTGTCACCTACAATTTTTCTCTCCTAAGGCTGTCACTAGCATCAAATTAATGTGAATGTACCTTGAAAATGAAGAATTAGAAACAACAGAAGAGAGGGAGGGAGGGAAGGAGGGAGGGAGGGAGGGAGGGAGGTGGAAGGAAAGAGGGAGTAAGATAGTGTGGGGAGGAGGGAGAGAATATTGTCCAGGGCCAGGTCACCAAATCTGATGGTGCAGTGATTTCTAATTAGCCATGAAATCAATTTCAAACATGATCATTGTAATGTAAAGAGAAGAGGAAATATGTTGAACACTGTTAGGGGAATTGCAAGCCCTCATTCTCTTGTCTCTTTTAATGAGAAGGGACATCTGTTGAACAGTCCTCTACTACTCTCTTCTAGTCTTCCCATGATTCCCATCCACCTACCCAAGGAAAGTGATAAGTTGAGAAGGAAAAGCAAGCTTATTTTTTAAGTCACAGAAGCACTGCTTTTCACTGCTTTGAGAGCATTTGAGGAAAGACTTCTCATGACCAGAAATAGTGTAAGGAAGCCCAAGAGCCTGCAAAGGCACACTATAATCTCTCCAGCACCCACACCTTCCTCTTTGGGGGTATTCAGTTAACACACATTCTGCTGTTCCCTTTGGGAACAGGGACGCCTGCCTACAGAGATGATTTGAGAACCATGGATGGGTGGGCCTCTGCATTCTCCTGTTCTCCTGTATGATAATTAATGATTAATATTGACTGACCATCGTGATTTTATTTTTCTACTCATTTATATTAAT
This sequence comes from Nannospalax galili, assembly GCF_000622305.1. Taxonomy (NCBI): domain Eukaryota; kingdom Metazoa; phylum Chordata; class Mammalia; order Rodentia; family Spalacidae; genus Nannospalax; species Nannospalax galili. Next base: position 5,679,007 of record NW_008348568.1, read on the forward strand.
TAATTAATGATAATTACGATTTCAATAATCATTAAAATCAATACTGAATTTTAGAGTATTAGTTTAGTGTTATAAAATCGTTTCCATTCATTAACTTACTCAAGTCTCAAAATAGTCTCAACATTTGGTGGTAGAGAAAGTTAGGATCCTCAATGAAGAAAAAGAAATCAATATTCAGAGAAGTTAAATCATCTTTGAGATCTGCACAGCTTTAAAAAAAAAAGCAGGTCTTCAGCTTTTGTTTTAAATGTTCTTTCTCTTTCAAATGGAAAATTTACCCCCTCATCTCTACCTGAGTGTAGCCAACCTTGTCCTATCATGAGTCACATGGAAATACCCAATAAGCACCCTTAAATAATAGAAATGTATTTCAGGTTTACATAAGGGTTAAAGGCTACTTAGAACTGAGAACTGCTGCATTTCTGTGAGAAAATATGGCCCTCTGTTCTCTCCAATATCTTATGCCCTCAAGATACAGCACAAGTCTTTACCATGCTGGAAGAGGTTGGGTTAACTGAGGTACTGTATCTCTGAAGATTTTGCATTTGTCAAGTAGGAGAAAAGTCAGGCTTTTTTGGAACAATTAAGTAATCACAAGGCTGGTTAGAGGAGTTGTCTTTCTGGGAACAACAGGAGTCAGACATGTCCACCACCCTTGGTCTATGTGGTTTGACCCTGACCTTGGGTTTAATTCCTCCTCAGGCTGATAGCCCTCACTTCCATCTTCCTCAGTTTGGGAAAATATTGTAATTCTTTGTGCTTGTCAGGGAGTCTGGTCATCTTGACCTGGGCCAAGCAATTTACTGAAGTTTATTTAAAGGTAGGTCATTTGTTTCCCTCAAAACAAAATGTCTAATTCATAGGAAACCTTCAACAATCAGAGGATTATACTCTACGAAGTTTGGAAAATTAAAACTACAGGACTCAACCTTCTAATTAGAAACTAGGAACAAGGACATGTGATAGAAAGGGCATGGTTTCTTGAACCAGAGAGACAAGGTTTCCTATCTCAACTCAACATTTATATACTTCGAGGTCAGAGTTGGTTGTATAAGAGCTGTTTTGCATTGACTGCTGACTGGAAAACAATTCTTTTAGCTAATTCAGTTTTCAACACTGCCACAATTAATTCTGCATTTATTCAGTAAATATTTTCTGAGCAACTACTGTTCTGTAAGCACTGGAGCTGTGGCACTAAGCCTGGAATGTATAATCCATTTAGAAGACACACATCAAGAAAGAAATTTTAAGTGTAGTGAATATCCAGGGGAAGAAATTCAGAATTTTATGGGACAATATAACAGGGGCACCTAAGAAAGTTGAAGGATGAAGAGTGTTTCCAGGTGACTGAGGTAAGATTCAAGAGATAAATAGATGGGCTAGAGAGGTGGCTCCCCGGTTAAGAACACTGATTGCTCTCACAGCAAACCTGGGTTCAAATCCCAGCACCCTCATGGTAGCTAACAACCACATGTAACTCTAACCCTGTGGAATCCAACTCCCTCTTCTGTCCTCCATGTATACCACACCATAGGTGCACTTACATACATGCAGACATAACAGTCATCCACATAAAATTAAAATGAATAAAAAACTTTTTAAAATAAATATCCTCATTAAAACAGAGAGATGAGTAGAAATCTGCCAGAAAGAAAAAGAAGGAAGAAAAGGGAAAGGAGAGGAGAACGAGGACATTCTATATGGATACAACACGAAATGTGAAAGTTATATAAGAAAGAGTAAATGGCCCATTTATGACACTGAAAAAAACTCAAGGTGGTTGAAATATGTAAAAGAGGGGACATAGCAGGATATGGGCTGCAGACCCAACAGAAAGGTTTGTGACAATAAGAGAAAGTTTTCAACTTAGTCTCATTAAGGAATTCACAAAAGGAGATCATGGGGGCAGTGGATCTAGGATTAAATTTAAAGTTTAAATAGTTTCTTCTGACTGAATCATATTAGTCCAACAGCCTAATGACAAATTACACATACATTATCTCCACATGAGTCCATGTACATAGCTAAAGGCCACAGCCCTTGATGGCCCCCTGAACGTGAATGCAAGATCCTACTGCTGAAGACAGAACACACTTCAGACACAGGATTTGAAGCAATAAAGCTGCAATTGACCTGAAACCATGTCCCCTGAAAGGTAGCTTTGGACAGTGCTATGAAGGTGCCAAGGGAAAACACCAATCTGTGGTCCAACACCAGCTTCAAGACCAAATAACCACATCAATGGCCAACACAGCATATGACATTGGTGCAGTAGTGGCACTTTGATCTTGGGACAATCAACAGCCACCTAATTGGACTAAAAGCCCACTCAATGGGAAGAAACTCAAATGTGGCACTATAAACATAACCAAATAGACATGGCTGGAGTAGTCATAGATCTTAGAGAAAACCCCAAAGCTCTCACATCCCTAGACTAATGTGATTTCTCACTATGTGAAAAATATGTATCCTTATATTTACAGGCAAATATCCTAGTCGCCACTCATCAAAGAAGCTCATTTTGTAGCAGTTGGAGACTATTACCAAGTACCACAACTGGTCACACACACACATTGTCTATGAATTGTGCAGGCCTAAGTGACACATCTACAAAGCAACCTCTACACCTAAGATGCACAGAACATAGAATAGGGATAATGAAGAGGACACTAATGAATCTCTCAGTTCTCATTAATGAAGCTCCCTCATGCAGCAGAGGGTCAGGAACACAAAGGGTCACAAATGGCCAAAGCATAGAGATCAAGAGTCTACTGAAAGCTGGTCTTTGGACAGGACTCCTTTATTAAACTTCATTCACCCAAGGCTCAGGGACCATCACAGAAGAGGGGGCAGGAAGATTGTAAGAGCCAGGGAGGAGGTGCAGGACTATGTGGAAACAGTCCTACAAGGTCCTGGGAACATTCATATGATTCTATGGCAATTATGTCTGCATACACAAGTCCCATGCACATTCAGGCACACAAAAACCCATCATAGAACTAGGAAAATGAATAGCAGATGCCAATCTTACCTGAAGAAATATTGGCAACTCATTGCTGCTAAGTGAAGAGGACCAAGGGGTCCCTTGTGTTAAGAGTCCCTTCCTAACACAAGGGACTCCTAGATGGAGTGACTAGACCTCAGTGAATGGACTTTCACTAGGGAATGTCTGGGGACACTGACTTGACACAGTGGGCCTTACCAGGGATGGCAGAGTATACGGGTTCCAGTGGGGTGGCTATGGGAGGGTGCCAGTGGGAACAGGAGTATAAAGAAGATTAAGTTTGATTACGATGTTCTGTATGAAATACACAAAATTCACTAAAAACAAATTTAAAAACAAAACAAAAGGTTCCCTCTGGTTGGATGCAGATGCTGATCTTTGAAGCAAAGTAGACAGAATGTGATGTGAAGAGCTGAGAGCTGAGAAGGAAGAACACAGGTCATGCTGGAAGTGATGGGAGAAGGCTGAGCAGAGCATTTTTTCCCATTTCTATTGAATTTTTGTGATTTTCATGTGGTATGATTTGTTGGTACTTAGATCCCCTCCCTTATCTGCATATTTGAGCATCACTTGGTGGAGAAACAACAGTACTTGACGTGTATCAATGAGAAGTGAGAATAATCCAGAGTAAAGAGGGAAAGGGCACCCAAGGACTAGACCTGAACAGCTGGGTGATTAGTGCTCTGTTTACTGACAAGGATAGTCTAGATAAATAATAAGATGTTCATGAAGGGAGAAGGGAGGCTGTGGACAGGAAGAAAGATACCCCAAGCGAAGGGAAGGATCAGTTACCCGGAGTGATTATCCAGTAAGTACCAGCGCTGACATTTCAGTTAGTGTAAGTTCAGATCGCACAATGTGTGTGCTGTCTCCACGCATCCCTCCTGGCTTCAGCCTCATCTTCGGCACAGACAGAATGGTGCCAACCTTTCCAATGGTTGCCATGTTGTATAAATTATATTGTTTCCTAAGGGGATTTCCAAATACCTAGATCTATTTTAATAATTTTCCCAACTTAGTGGCTCCTTTCCATCAACAGAAAGAAACATGCCTATATATAACAACAAAGAAAATACCAAATGCTAGAACAGAGGGTGTCATTTATTATGGACTCTTCACCTCCTGTGGCCATACTTCATTTAATATTTTAATGTCTTCTCTGTATATTTCATGTAGTTTTCATGTGCAGTGTTACGTAGGGAGGAACAAATAGCTTGCTTTGCATCTGCATCTGTAAGCAAGTACTAGAAATGAAGCAAAAGTCACCATTGGACCAGCAGGCGAACTTCAGGGGTTTTATGGGCGGCTTATGGATATTTACAGATACAAGTCCTATACAAGAGAAAGTCAAACAAAAATCCCAGCCCAGACATGGGGACGTGGGTAAGAAATCCACACCCAGCCTAAGGAACTTTTGGCAGTTGACGACTAGCTGCTGGTACTCTCGGTGGGCCAAACGGATGAATCCATACTGGTGGGACACTGGGGGACACAAATCACAGTCTACAGGCCATATTTTGTTTATCTGAAAGTTCATTAAATTGGGCAGGGGATAGTGGGCAATGTCCAGAGAGGGGAGCAGAGTTAAATGCCATCCAACTATATGCTAAGAAAATCCTAAATTCAATTAAAAAATAAAAATAAATGTTTTATTGAGGGCACTTTAAATGGGGAAACCATGGTGGAAGGTTTAGACAATGAGAGTGATAAATAATGCCTAGCTAGTTTTTAAAAAAAACAGAGGGAACCATATTAGTCCAATAACCTACTGACAAATTATACATATTACTAGCTCAAGGAACAAAATATATGCCTAGTCAAGGTTTATCTAAGAACGTTTGGGTTTTGCCCAAGCTGTAGCTACATAATGCTTGGTAATTAAAAGTGCCAGACTGATGGAACTAACCAACCTTCTTGGATGTTTAACCGCCATACTTTGAGGCCTATACTAATCTGGTCAGAGGGACTTAAAGGACAGTTTTTCTCCTTGACATCCAAAGCTGACTAAGTTCCAGGGGACTATGGAGCATCTCTCAAAATGCCCTGTAACTGTGGTGAGTCACCTGTCCTCTTGATCAAGGAGGCCATGGAGACTCCACCAGATGGACTTGAACCAGTGTCCAGTCTACAAAGAGGAGGGTCAACACAGAGGAATCATTTCCTCTCTGCTTCCAGGTAAAGCCAGCTGTGGTCGAGCAGGACCTTTGACTTATCTTCACATAGATGAAACTGGTAAAAGAAAGGAGCCACGGGCTCCTTCCAAACCCATGTGACGCCTGAGGAACAGATCCTCAAACTACCTTAAGAGTAAAAATAAATTATTTTATTTGGGCCAACTGTATGGTCTTAAACACCCAAGAGGAAAGTATAACCAAAGAGTAAAGTCATCAGTATAATTCTTTAAGAGTCCACATGTATAGCTAAAGGCTACATAACAAAAAACAATGCCAGACAGGAGATACCTTCCTTTGAGTGGTTGGTCAGGGTGGCCCAAGAGACTGCCAGACAACAACCCAACATAGAACTGGGAAAATGAACAGCAGACCCCAATCTTATCTAAAGGAATACTGGCAACTGATTGCTGCTAGATGAGGAAGAGCTGATCGTCCTAAAACAAGGGACTCTAGATAGGTTGACTAGAGTCAGCAGATGGACTTGCACTAGGGAACAGCTGAGGGCACTGACAACACAGTGGAGAGTAACAGGGCTGACAGCACATACAGGCTCCAGTGCGGGGGGGAGGCTATGGGATGGTGCCATTTGGGATGCAGATAAACATGAATAAGATTGTTTGGGATCTTGTGTATGAAATACACACAAAAAAATCAATAAATAAAAAAAATTTAATTTCTCTTAAAGATTCAATTTGAGTTGGGCCTGGTGGCTTACGCTTTTAATCTCAGCACTCAGGGTGTAGAGGTAGATGGATCTCTGTAAAATCAAGTCTAGCTTGGTCTACATAGTGAGTTCCAGGCCAGATGAGGCTATAGGGAAATCCTTTTCAAAAATGAATAAAATAAATAGTTCATGAAATAGTCTATGCCATGTGATAAAGAATTAAAGGAGAAAACTTGTTTCATTGGTTAAGTCACTTGATATCATGTGAAATGCTTCAAATGACCTGTAATCACACATTAAAATGTTAGATAATGGGGCTAAAGAGATGCTTCAGTGGCTAAGAGCACATGTTGCTATTTCATATGACCCAGGTTCAGTTCCCAGTATCCACATGGCAGCAAACAGCCATCTGTAACACCAGTTCCAGGAGCTCTGACACCATGTTCTGGCCTCTGGGGATATTGCATACATGTGGTTCACTTACCTATATGCAGATAAAACACTTATACACATAAAGATCCATACATGGGTGCCAAGGATCCGAGTGCAACCGACCATGACTAGTAATAATCAGATACATGCAGATTAGAGATGCATATGCCAACATCTAAGTGTTATTAGCAAAAACAATGAGTCTTTCCGTAAGAAACACTATATTTTAAAATGAAATGGAGATCTTTTTGAAAGGTTAACAACTCATTCAATTTTATGTCTTATAGGGTTTATACTGAGTTCAATATCGTATAACTGTATTAATTCAACTGTGAACCTAAAAATTTTACAGCCACTTTTGAAAGAGATGTATCTTTGCTCTGGAAATTGTTATTGAGTATGTTAACACTGTAATGAA
>NW_008348568.1:5685872-5718106 GCF_000622305.1 Nannospalax galili
TTCTTCTAACTAAATAAATTAATTAATTAAATAAATAAATAAATCTAAAAACTGTTAGATAGTTAGCACTGGGAGCTTTATTGTATTTCCTGCTCACTCCTGGCCTAAGTCAGCCAGTTCCTCTGAAAGGGACCAAGGGACTCTCTCCTCTCTTCTACTGAGAAGAGAAGGAACACTTCCTTGGGTGAGGATGATGTAGGCATCACCTCTTTTGTAGATGGCTGCTGTGGATTCTGTTCCCTTCACACATTCTCCTTATTTCTGTGATCTGAAGTCCCTGCCCATTTGCCTGCCACCTTTTACTCTGCCCTGAGATCTTTGTTCACCCTCTTCTCCATAGCTGTAATCCCTGAGTGTACCTGAACTCCATACCATACCCAGATGTCTGCTCATCACTATCCTATTCCCTTTCTTCTGCCTCCTCTGTCTCATATTTGCTTCCACTCCCATGCAATTGCCCAGCATCCTTTCCTCTCTACTCACCTAGTCACTTGCACATAACACACACACACACACACACACACACACACACACACACCCCAAGGTCCCAAATGATGACAGTCGCATTTCCAAGTTTTCCTAACACTCTAAGTTCCATTAGTCTTCCACATACTCCCAGGGGCCAGGGGCCTGTGGACTCTTAGTTCACATTTATCATTCTTACTAGGCTTTGTAGTCTACTACTATTCAAGGACAGTGGAATCTTGCTTCCTCTGAATCCCTAGAGCCTATCATCTGAGCTAGAAGGTAGGGAACACCTATAAAGACTTATCTAAGGAGTGGAATGAAAGCTCAGTGGGTAAATGAGCTTTCAAAACTGAGGACATGGGTTTGATTTAAAAAAAAACTCATGTTTAAAAAAATAAACAGGTATGGCTGTGTTCATTTGTAATCCTAGCACTGGTGGAGCAGAGACAGGTCAATTCCTAGAGCTCGTTAGTCAGTCTAACCTACTTGGCAATTTCTAGGTCAGTGACAAGCCCTATCTCACAAAGCAAGGTGGACAGCATCCAAGGTGGACCTCTGTTCTCAACAAGCACATGTGCACACACATACACTAAAAAAGACTTGTCCAAACTCCTCCATCCTGTAGGGCCCCAGAATCACTTTGAATGTCAGAGCCCATGTTGTATATGTAGTATGCCATCACATCATCATGAATTATATTTACAGAAGGCTAAGGTGAGAGCTATGTCTATTAGTAATGGGAATTATTTTTCCTTGATGTATCATTCACATCACTTTTAAACATGCCAAGGCCTAGGATGGCTGCATCTAGCTCTCATTTCAGAGTAGAAAGACATAGGAAGCCACGTGCTACTTGGAAGGTGGTAGGGCTCTTAGTTCAACAAATGAATCATAGATGAGCCTAAGGTTTCTTTCAGTCCAGTGTATTGTAATCAGGTGTCCCATCAGACCCCTGAACTGATACCCACTGTGATCGTGAGGCTCTGATTTAGTGTCTAGCTATGTCGTGACCTACACGTTTCTTTAGAGGCAGAGGGCAGCCAAGACCTGGCTTCCCAACTTAGTTCTGGCTACCGACTCTTTCTGAATTTCCTCTTCTGTATTTCTTGAACACCAGCCTATGAAAAGCCGTTGATACTTTTCCTTTCCCCTCTAGCTGCCTGGTGAGTTTAAGACTTTAGTACAAAGAGGTGGTGGTTTGAATGAGAAGTTTCCCCCCTAGGCTCTAAGTCAGCACTTTGTCAGCTAGTGACTCTACTTGGAAGGACCATGGAACCTTTAGGATGTGTGGCCATGCTGAAAGAAGCATGGTCCTGGGGGAAGGCTTTGAGAGTTCATGACTGGCCCCACTTCCAGTCCCTCTCACTCTGCTCCATGTGCTTGAAGATGAGATTGCACAGCTTTCCGCTCCAGCTGCCCCTGCCAACACTTCTTCCATCAAATAAGCTTTTCCTTCTATAAGCTGCCTTGATCATAGTGTTTTATCACAGCAACAGAAGGATAACTAATACAAAGTAAGACTACATTGCTGGAATTGCAGGCTGTTTTACTATTATGTGTTAACTGGGATAAGTTTGCTAATCCCCGTTAGCTGTTTCTTCAAGGATGATAAAAGTATAAATATCTCTTGGTCTTATATGGTTTGATGAAAGTTATATAAGGCCACATTCGGCTTCACAAATGTTATTGCTACATATTTAAACACTCTTAGGGGCTACAATATTAATGTGTTAGAAATATTTATATATCGGGAGGAATAATAGCATAGATCAAAAGTTAAAAACCGGTGACTCCTGGGAACTAGCCAGCCAGTAAATGTGTTTAATTTGGCCTGTATGGTGTTTTCATGTATTAGGGCCAGCATTTAAAAATAAAGATATTTTCTATTTTAAAAGAAAGTAAAAATAAAAACAGAATTCCAGTGTCTCCTGAAAAGTAGAGTTTTGGCAACAGGGGCTTTGTTCTCCTAAGCACCAAACTTGACAGGCACGGAGTAGACCTGCCCTTTCAGGTAAGACATGATCTGTGTAGCTTTCTGCCAGCCCCAGCTCTCATAGGAAAGTGTGAATCACATGCCTGCTTCACTCATTTCAATCACTTGGTATAGGTCCAGGCACTGATTTTCTTGTGACCTGCCTGGTGAGGCTGAAATAGTTTAAATGAGAAAAATTCTAGGTTGGAATTCTGTGTTTTTCATTAAATGCCTATATAACTGTGGAGAAATAGTTACTCTGTCTGAAACTCTTAATCACCACAGTTTTGATATGAGCATATTAAAATAATCTGACATGAATTTTTGTGGATTGTAAATAATATTGATACAATGTCAGAGAAACATACATATATATTAGACATATATATGCATATATATATACATATAGTCATTAAAAGATACCATGTTATTTGAATTGGACTCCGTATCAGAAGAAAATTCTGGTAAAAGGAAGGTAATAGCAACAGTGGAAATGTAGACAGTGGGGAAGGACATTTTCAGAGTAATGTCAATACAAACAGCATAAGCTATGTTAAAAATAATTTACTTGCTACTAAAATATCAATGACTAATACAAATAAATAATAGTCTATCATAATAGCCAGATTGTCTTTGTTGGTCTTCAGCGGTCAGTCTGTGATTACAGAGTGTGTGTGTGTGTGTGTGTGTGTGTGTGTGTCTGTGTCTGTGTCTGTGTCTGTGTCTGTGTCTGTTAATTTCTCCCTCAGGTCTTTGTGTTTTCTCTATACGTGTGCTCTTCACCTGGCCAAAACTCTGTGTACCTCAACATTTAGCATACAGTTTGAATGTCTGTCTTCTGTCAAATCCTCCCTGCCATTCTTGTGCTAGGTTATCTGACTCCTCCTCTCTGCCTCCACAGAACCTGAAACTCCCCTCATCATTAACAACAATTCCACGAACAGTAACTTTTCATACTTGCGTATTTCATTCCATATTGTGAAGCCTTCCAGAGCAAGGATGATGTCTGAAGGGTAAAATTATGTGTCAAACTGGTTAGACCATGGTAACAAGATTTTTTTGCCAGTAATTATTTTACTTGTTGCCATGAAGATACTTTTTATTAGATTAATGTACTTTGAATAAAACAGAAGCCTCTCCAAGTAAGGGTAGGCCTCACCCAGCCGGTTGGCGGCCTTAATAGAAAGATTGGCCTTCCTTAGGAAGAAGGATTTCTGACTAATATAACACTCTACTAACCTGTGTTTCCCCCACAACTGGTACCTACAGCAGGTATTTACTTAGGAACTAAGGAACAAAGTTATAAAAGAATTATGCTATGAAAAAAATCTAATTGTTTGAAAGGTTACATAGCATTTTTAAATTATTAGAGAAACTTCATTTTACAGTAAACAGTGATTAACACAGAGACCCAAAGCTGGTCAAGGTATAGAAAAAAGAAACTGTGGAGTGCTCAAGTCCTAAATAGGGCAAATATATCACACTCCCTTCTCCCAAGGCACAGGGATCATTGCAAAAGAGAGGGCAGAAAGACTGTAAGAGCCAGAGGCACCGATAACTACAAGGAAACAGTGTTTCCCAGACATAATGGGGCAATTGCACATATGAACTCACAGCTGTTGTAACAGCATGCATAAATTCTCTTCCAACTTTAACAATCTACAGTTACTCCCATTCATCTACTTAAATCACTGAACAACCATTTCAGATTTTGCCTTACATGAGAACTAAGTGTATGATTTTTCTGCTCTTGCTCTGAAACTGAGCAAGTCTGTTAAGGGAAACTGTAAGTATATCCATTCCAGTACCGGCAGAGGGCCTGATACTTTGTAGATGCTCAATAAATATTTCAACTACATTGGATTACACTGAATTGAATTATTTTTGCCATCCATCTCTAAGTGTCCCAAAAGGATCTTCCATACCTCTCAGGTCTACTAATAAATAATGAGCTGCCTAACTCATTTGTCATATTTTTCATAATTGTTTTTAATGCATTGTATTGATTTTTACATAACATTTTTAATAAAAATCCTTTCTGGAGACTCTCAGTACCAACCACCAGTAATATTAAAATATTATAAATGGGGGCTGATTTAAGAGTAATTTTTTAACTAATTGAATAATGACCAAATTAGTGAAAAACATCAGAACGTCTAAATTGAAAAGTTCAGACTTCAAAAAGGAAATGCACTAACTTAGTTTCCATTTGTTTGTTATATAACTGTTCAAAAATATCGCACTATTTCATGGCACTTAAACAACTCGAGCTGCATAAGATATTGGTGCTCATCAATCCCTTTCCATGAACCAAAACAACTAGGATCTATGGTTAGTAATAGCCAACACTACATCATTAAACTATGCAGTAGGCACATTATATGTTTTCAATATGTGAATCCATTGATCATATTAATCCTAAGAGCCTATCAGGTAATGTTATTTTCCTCATTAAAGATAGTAGACACTGAAGATAACTAGGTTAGGCAGCCCGTCCATGGTCAGACAGCTCAGCTACGTAGTTCATAAGGCCAACTCTAAAATGGTCCAGGTGAGCCCAGAATCTATGTCTCTTACACCTAGATCTCTCTAGCTCATTCATTTTCACAAGAAACCTCCATGCAAAGGTCTTTGACTATGTGTCTGGAAGACATTTTCCCCTAAACCGAGGAGCTTGGGAATATCTGAGGGGTAGGCTCTTCCCTTTTAGCTTCTTACACAGATGAAATGCAAAATCTGTCCTTAGCTCTCCATCTGCCATGCTTGTGAGGGTTTTGTTGTTTTTGCAGTCACAAGCAGAGCCCTGAGTCCAGCCAGTATGACCACACTGAAAACACAGGAACAGCAGAGGGAGGCCAGGTCAGATTTCTAACAAGAGACACCAACATGTGGACTCCAGAACTCCACATACTCAGGGTCTCTGATTGAAGCTCAGACTCAAATGATTTGGCAATTTTAATTCAAAGGAATTTTAGTCCTTTTGTGAAATAGTAAAGGCAGTAATTAAAAAAAAAAGAGATTTTAGGACCAAGGGCCACTCCATCTCTCTGAGACTATTGAAACTCTCAAATATTTCCCAGCAAGATTCATTTGTTCAAGCTATTAATATACTTTATTATTTTTCCACTATGGCAAGAATCTAGCTATTCCCTTGGTTGATATTTCTCTTACATGGAAAAAAGGAATCTTTATCATTTCAGGAATCAAAAATCCTACATTCTCTCAGATGAACATTAAAAAGGAAGCCAAAGCAGACTTTGCTGTATTAAAGATCTAGACAGGAAACGTCAATTAAATCATGGGTCTATTGTTTCATCTATAAAACTGAATTGAAAATCAGAAAAGAAGCTTCCTTTTGCAACACATGTAGACTATTACAGAGCTCTAGAACTGGTCGAATATAGAGAAAAATGTCTGTGAGATGCTTAACCATAAGTGACACATCTACAATGCAACCTCTACACATAGGATGAACGCATCTCTCAACTCTTAACAAAGAAGCTTCCTTGTGCAGCAGATGGTGACCAACACAGAAATCCACAATTGACCAATATGCAGTAAACAAGAGACCTCAGAGTGTTTACCCATAAATAGCACACCTATTTCAAACCTCTGCCTCCCAAAGTTGAGGGATCATTGCCGAAGAGGAGGTGGAAAGATTGTAAGATCAGAGGGGGTGAATGACCACAGTTCTCCACACAGCTGGGAAGTTACTCATATGAACTCACAGCAATGGTGACCGCATGCACAAGTCCTATGCAAGCTCAAACCAGACAAAATCCCAGCACAGACAAGGAGAAGAGGGTAAGAAATCCCGACCCAACCTAAGGAACTTTTGGCAATTGATGGCTGTTGGGGAGGGATGAGACAATGTCTTCCAGAGATGGTACTCTTGATGGGCTCAGTGGATGGATCCACACTGAAGGACTTTGGGGACACAAACCAGACTCGATAAGTCATATTATATATGAGAGAGTACATTAAATTTAGTGGGGGGGCAGTGGGGAGAAGTGCAGATAGGGAAGGGGATCTAAATATCATCAAACTATGTTGTAAGAAAACCTTAAAAATGCAATAAAAATGAAAAGTATTTTAAAAACCAGGAAAGACAAATTTATATAACTGCCTATTCAATTGATCCTAAATAACAGAAGTATATAAAGTACTCAGAATGAGTGATCTTTGTTTACTTTCAAAATTGCGTTGACATTGAAACAAAGAACACAAATATAATTATAACCTGGATTTTTCTTTTTAATTTTCCTAACACTCTATCTGAAATGTGTCTTCTTATTACTACTTTTACTCTGCTAGGATGCAAGTTCCCTGAAGCTATCAAAGTCACTACTGAAACACTATAATCTAGACATTGGGCATAGTAGACCCTCAAACAAATGACCGAATGAATGAATGAATGAATGAATGAATGAATGAATAAAGATCAAAGGTTTCCTCTGCCTTCTGCTTCGCCTCATATAGCCAAGAAACTTTCAGTAATAGGATGGTGGGTTTTTTGTTATCTCAGTTAGAAATCTGCCTCCAGATATGTGTGACCTGTGGTAAGCATCGCTCTCTTCATGTCCCTGTTGTAGGGGAAAAAAATGCTCAGGAGATATTGATGATACCTTGATAAGACAGAGCATCTTTTGAATGAAACAATGAGTGAGAAAGATCCCTGAAGGTCCTGGGACAGAGCAGGGTGAAACAGGATGGTGGGGGAGGCCAAGCAGAAGGAGGAGAAAGGAAGCCACCATCTCCCCTTGTCTCCAACTGAAGGCCCCAATTTGTGTTGTTGTTGCCACCTCCCTTATCAGGAGAAGCTCAGTCTTGTGTTCTAAGACTGACTTTCACCTCATCAGGACAGAGGCCTGTACATCCCAACTGTACTGGACACTCCTCAGAGTCCCACTAACAACCTCAACCCAAGGCAAGCTATAGTTCTCCAGGATCCGTTACTACCCCTCATCCCCAGAAAGGAATCCTTGACACAGAGAATCAGGGTCTTGTCAAAGCCAGGCGCACGGGGTTTTAAAATTCCCCAGTGTTATTCTCAGGACTCATTTGCCCTTTCACTGGCCTGGTGTCTCCCTTTGCCCATTGATACTTGGCTTGGCTGGGGCCTCCACTGTGTCACAAGTCAGGGCGTCCTGACCTAGCAGTCACCATGGCATCCCAAGAACTCTACCAGGCCCATCTGTGACCTCCTGGGGCAGTGTAGGTTTCTAACTAACTCTCTGTGGGTCAGACGAGAAGCCTAACTCACGAAGAAAGCTTCAGGACAATGCCTGCAGCCCTGACCCCTGGAGAGAGTCAACTGCAATGTATACATTTACCTGGCTCCCAGAGAAACCTCATTCTACAGGCAGGAAGGAGGACTATTGCAGCGGCAGTACAGGCTGAGGTGCGGGTCAGGGGAAGAAGTACAGGGAGACCCGGCAGGAGAGGAACATACTGCTGGAAGGGAGATGGAACGCTTGTGCAAAGAGAACAAGGCAGAAAAGATGTGCAAGACACTGAGGCTTCCAAGATTCAGCCAGATGATTCCAATTCCAACTCCTCTATCTCTAGCACCATCTTCTTGCACTGCCCTCTCAGAGCACACTGTCTGAGCTCCTCGTTCCTCCCCAATGCCTTACCCAAGTTGCATTCCTCTGCCAGCATGCCCAGCATTAATACGTCCTCTCTTTGCCAAAGAGCTCCATGCAGGTCCAGGCCTTGGCAGCTCTTACCACTAATAACTGTTAGCAGGCAAAGGCACGTGCCCAATTAAAAAATGGCTTTCATTCCAAGAAGGATACCTGGCAAAGTCCCAAACACTTCAAATGCTTCTCCCCTCACTCCTCCACCCCAGCTTTGATGCTCTGATTATCCTTATTGTCAGATCAATAGTCCATCTGCTCCTTGGAGTAGTCTAAGCTGTCCTGTGTTAAATTAAAACAGATAGGATCAATCCGCGGTTAATTTCTCCCAACCAAACAATTTATCTCTCTTTTGGATGCTCTTGGAGGGTGAATTATATAATCCTGACACACCATTAGGGCTCTCTGACCAAAGAAAGCCCCGCTACAATGCCTGCCTGCTCTCTTTATTAGCAGCTCAACAGTGTGACAAAGGCAGAGATTTATCTTGGTGTTATGCAGACCCAGCTTGAACCCTGCAGTGTCTGCCAGGGCTTTGCCAAGGGAAAAGAATCTGGAATATCAGTGCATGTTAATTATCATGGAGGAGGAGCTGAATCCAAATTTGATAAGCTGAACATAAGCTCTTATTTCTGAAGACTCAATTGTACCACTAAAGAGCGATTTTTCTCTGCTTAATGTAAAAGCTAAGACATATGGTACAAAAATGTCAAAGGAAACATGGGATTTAATTCGAAGCTGAAACAAACTAGGGTGGGAGATGTGGGAGATGAATTTTGCTGATACTTACATATGATAACTTATTTAATTCTGAATGAGGTGAAAAATGGGGCCTGTGCATGGAAGAAGTGTCCCTGAAAACATTATTTGGAGTTTCTGGATCCAGTTGGGCCTCAATCAGATGTCCTGGATTTTCTATTAGAGAAAAAGCTCTTTTCATTAAGGGAGACAGAGGTAAGATTTTATGATGTCAAACAGGAAAGAGTACTATAAGGTGCAATGATATAATTCATAGAAGCGAGAATTAAGAACCATTAGAACCAGTCTGCCATGACCCTGAGGCCAGGATAAAAGCTATCTGGTGAAGAACATGGCTCACAAGACATCCCAAGGAATTGGAGTCTCATTCTTATCCATCTTCTAATAGTAAAATATCCTTAAGCAATCAACTTTGGAAGAAGTTCAACAGTGAAAATGACAGCAGCTCTGTTATGTAGAAAGAAAGAGAAGGAAGCAGAGAACGATGGCGTGGATTAGAACCAGAAGCAGCAGGAAACCAAAGCGTATCGAACAAAAGTACTCAAAGATGCTTCTAGGGTACACAGTTTTACTCTCGTCAGTTGAGTCACTAGGAAAACAGAGCCACATTATGTTAACAGAGGGAATGCAACAAGGGGAGTTAGCTTAAAAGTTCTTGGAGCTGAGTGTGCTGTTTTATGCTTATAATTCCAGCATCCAGAAGACTAAACAGGAGTATCACAAGTTCAAGTGCAACTGAGGCTTTGTAGCAAGACCCTGTCTCAAAAAAAATCAAAATGTACTTAAAGTACTGATAGTCAAACATCTAAGACTATGGAGACAGGAGTGATGGTTCAATGGATGGGAGCACTGGCTGCTCTTGCAGAGGACCCAGGTTCAAATCCCAGCACCCACAAGGTGGCTAACAACGGTTGTCATTAGTAGCTCCAGTTCCAGGGGATCTGACGCCCTCTTCTGAATGTGCAGACAATACACTCATACACATAAAATAAAAATAATACATAAAATATTTAAAATACAAATGAGACTGATCAGATAATACTACGAAAATACTTCAGGGAAAAAGAGTTACCTTGAGACTGAGTAAAAAGAAGTTAGGTTTATCAGAAGCAAGAATCTCTGAGAAGTGGTTCCAAAGACCAAGACCTAGACCTTCTGAGGATGGGAAGTTGCCAAGCCTCGAGATCTTGCAGGAAGAGTCTTATACAACTGAGCTCCAATCTTCTGAGAAAGGATGTTCCCTGGTTTCCTCTGGCAATGAGAATAGAAATGTTGAGAGAAGCTAGAAACTAGACTCCATTGCTGCTAATAGTATGAAGGGCTGTCACTAAGTATCACCTACAGCAACCTCAGCATGCAGAAGGAAGGGCATCCCCTCTTGCCCTCTGCTTCCTCTCAAGTATCCCAATAAGCAGAAATTAACAGAGAGTCACTAGCACAGCAGGAGAATCTATAGAGTCTTGTCCCATAGAGTTGCAATGCAGAATACTGAAACATGGATTTGGAGCTGAGACATAATAGCTTCAAAACCAGCATATACTTTCCCACTCAAAGTAGCCTTCAAGAGAAGTTACATAATTCTTATGAGAACCATTGCATCTGATATAATAACAGTAATAGCAATAGCTGATATTTACTGAATATGTGACCTGTGCACAGTATAGTTTACTAATCCTTGCTCCCAATGCAGAAACCATCAGTATCTTACACTGTATGGATAAGAAAACTGAGGTTGGTATCTTTTCAAAGTCTCAAGGTTATAATCCCTGAGGCCTCTGTTCTCTATATGTAATCATTACATAAAACTGTTCTAATTCACCTCTTCTAAGACTTTCCAAAGTACCATTCATGCTGAATCTAATTCCCTCCTCTCCATGTTGCTCCTGTTCCCACAGTGGGTACTGTGCCTAGCATACTTCACTTAGTTAGATATAGTCTACACAGCCTTTGACTGATAATCCAGGTCCTTCAGGCTCCCTCCAAATACAGAGGCTACGACTTGTCTGCACAAACTCCTTGAGTAATACTCTTGAGGTTTTTATTTTGTGAAACCATCTTTGTCTCCATCCCTGTTCACTATACATTAAGTGATCTGAAATGTACATGGGTTATGGTCAATGAACATGTATATTTGAGCTTGAAAATGTTAAAGAGCCAGGCAAGTCTCTTCTGCTTTGAGTATTAGCAAAACCAATGACCCTGGGTTTTCTAAATTATTGTATCTAGCTGGTATGCTCTCAGATAGACCAGAGGGCATACCCTCTCAACCTTGAAACAAGTAATGAATCATAGATCAACTCTACTAAACTCCAAAAGGAAGGAGTCCTTTTGACTCTATTTCTTTCTTAGACACATTATAAATCATAGATCTTCCTGAGATCAGAACTAGGGGGCTTAGGGGCTTGAGTGACTAATGTCAGGTTTAGCAATAGTGCAGGCATGGAGTAGAGCATATACCACGCATGCTTACAGAGTCCCAGCTTAGCCTGAGATGCCTAAGGTTTGGGCCATTTCCAATATTCTGGCACCATAGGCAAATATCTATTATACATGGTGAGCTGACCTCCAGATGAGCAATAAAATGACCATAAGAAAAACAGACCAATAGGTCACAGCCCACAACCAATTCATTCAAGGTCACAGAAACTAATACATCATTTAGACAAGTCATCTGACCTTTGTGCACCTCAGCCTGATCTTCCCCAGGACAATGTCCTGTTACTGATTATTGCTATGGGGAAAACCCTAGAGAATTTCAAACTAAGGATTAGAAGCCTGGGTTTCAGGCCTGTATCCATAGCCTGATGAAAGGCCCCTTGGCAGCTCTGAATTTTCAATAAAAACAAAGTCCTTGAACCAGTTTTAATCACTTGTGTTCTTTTCACTCCATTACCACAGAAGATGCAGATAGAAACGTCAATGTTTCCGTCTCTTACAAATAACACAAACACACACGCACAACCAACTTACTGCCTTTAATAATAACTATGAGTATGGAACTAATGGTGCAGTTATGGAAACTCAGAGCCTGGGGGAGCTCTTCCTAACAGAATGAGATAGTATGTCTTCCGCTCATAGAAGTTTTCAGCACTGAGGAAATACGGGACTTCAAGGAGAATCTCAAGATATGCATCCTGTTGTTGATTCCCCATTCCAATGTGTCATGTCTGGACATATCTCTGAGTCCACAGATGAATGTACCAGCTCCCTTGCATAAAAAATATATGGAACAGGGCTGGAGAGGTTGCTCAGTGGTTAAGAGCACTGGCTATTCTTTCAAAGGACTTGGGTTCAGTTCCCAACACCCACATAGCAGCTAACAACTTTCCATAACTCCAGTTCCAGGATATCTGACTTCTGGTATTCATAGGCATCGCATGACATGGGTACATTTACATACATGCAGAAAAAACACTCATACACATAAAATAAAAGTAAACAATTTTTAAATATATATGGAAATGTACGGCAAAAAATATGCAATAATCACTTGTTTAATAACATTTATTAAGTACGTAACTGAATATTACTTTTAATATCAGCAATCAAAAACATAGCCAGTGCTAAACCAAAAATCTTTGGCACTAACCATCAGTTTAGCTGGTTTTGGTTGTCTAATCATTTACTTGTAAGAGTTTGAATCATAATGAGCACAAAGAATGTGAGTGTTTTGGTTGCTTTCTTGTTTGCTGCAAAATAGCTGATGCCATTAGTGGTACAGCAAACATGATCAACTTCTGCCAGTTTCTTTCAATCCGTATCTGATCAAATCCAAATATTCTCCAGAAACCCAAGTTAGGTAATAACGTTGAGTATGTGGACCTAAAGGACAGAAACACAGTCAGCTTAGTTGTCACATCAACTCCTGGTCCTTGTAATAAGGGTAGAGCTGTCTGTGGAGCAAGTGGTACCCCTCATTCCCAACAAAGTAGGCAAAAATGACTGTGTATTTTTATAACCCCAAGACACAGTTACCTTTCTTCTTCCAACCAAAATAAGTCATATATTTACTCATTCAACAAAATTTTTGAGGGCCTGATATGTGCCAAGGACTATTCACACACATACAACCACTGAATGGGCTGACTAGACTCCAGTGGACCATTTACACAGAAGGGCATTTGGGTACAAACACCTGAATGAATAGCACTCAGCATGTATGGCAGAGTGCATAGAGTTTGGCGGGGGGGTGGATGGGGGACGGAGTCTGGATTTGAGTGGGAGATGTATTAAATTTTAAAAGCTCAATAAAAAATAAAACAAAAACCTTCCATCGTCAGGTCTCCCATGGCAGCATATAGTAGCATGTGCTTTAAGCAGCCTCTCATGCCACATTTTCGTCTGGTGAGCTATTTGCATTCTTTTCTAAACTGGAAGCCCCTCAACGGGAGGTCGCAAGATGAACTGTCTCTGCATCTTCTGTCTCCAGCATTAAACCTGATACATAGTGCAGTTCTTGCCTGAAGTGTCTATCAGTCTGATTTTATTTCTCCCATCTATGATTAGACTGACTGGCAATCTTTCTCATAGCTCCCTCAGAATCAGTAGCATCACTATAAAGCAGAAAAACTAATAATTTTGTAATTTTAGAGGCATATGGGCTTCATAGTTTTTATAGCCAGTTCACATCTTGTTTGACTCCATCTTCTCAGAGCATAGAAGAACAACTGGACAGAAAGAAAGTGGGGGCAGGATGTGACCATTTAGTTAAAAAAAGGGAGAGAGACAGAGAGACAAAGAGAGAGTGAATGGATGGTTACAGAGCATGAAAATCATTTCCCCTCCTCCAGTTGACTACTATGGTAAGCTATTTTCTTGGATAGAAACAGCTCCTTGTGCTGTCCTTTCTCAGAAGAAGACTGAAATCACCATGGCAATGAGACATGTAGGCCAGCTGGGAATGAAGATGAAGATGCAGGTGGCAATTAATCGGGTCAAAGGGTCTGCAAAAGAGAAGACGAGAGACTAAAGGCATGAGCATTGCTCAGGTTGGGCTCACGTTCCCACTTAGTAGAAGAGAAGGAGTCAGGACTGAGGCTGAGCTGACTAAACTGGCAGGTAGAGAATGCAAAGATTTTCAGTATCCAGATGTAATTCATCTTCAAAATACTGAATATACAAGCTACACAGACTTCTAGAGAAACTCCTGGTTTTGTCACTAAGGGATATATATTTTGTTTTTCTTTTCAGATAATTCTCACTAGACAAGGGTATTACTCAGCCTTCCAACTACTACGGCAAAATATCTGAGATAAACAACTTAAAATGAGGAAGGCTTCATTTTGACTCCTGGTCCAGAGGTTTCACTTCATGGTTGGTTGGTTCTTCTGGTTTAGGGGAAATGTAGAGGTTAGTACATCATGTCAGGAGCTCACAGAGGCTGCTAAACTCCTGAGTAACGAGGCAGACAGAGAAAGAGCCTGGAGTCACCATGCAGTCTACAGCATGCCCATAGAACATCACATCCCCAACTAGGCCCTACATTTTAAAGATTTCACCACCTCCCGATAGCACCATGGGGATCAAGGCTTTAACCTGGGAACCTTTGGGAAACACATCACATCCAAACCACAGCAACTGACAAGTATTACGTTCTCAACAACAGTCTGTAGATACTATGACACAGACTCAGAGAACAGTGACAGAGATTGAAGGCTAAAGGTACAGCTATCAGAGAAGGTGGATATTAAGTCATCAATGGTCTCACCCAGCTGTGAACTTAGTATGCTACAATACCATCCTGCCACAAAAGATATGCCCACTGGGGAAAGAGTGACATGAGTTATGGGGGTAACCAATTGCTTTCTGATTGGATCTGTGTCCTGTTCAACAGAAAGAAGTTTACACCTGGTGCTATAGACCTAGTCAAAGACCCATGGCTCTAGAGGTCATGGGCCCTAGGTATGAGCCTACTGATTTTGTTTTGCTAAATGGACAGGCAGTCAGACCATCTCCTAAAGATTAATTTTTATACCCACAGACTAATGATGCCTTCAGTTTTGTTCAGAGAAGCTCCCTTTTTTATCAAACAGATGGTTAATGCAGAGACTCATGGCTGGTCAAAGTTCTGAGAGTAAGTGACTATTCAGTGCTTGGTCCTCAATGTGACATCCATGGTACCCCTTCTAAGGCTCAGGGAACAGTCTGGAAGAGTGGGGTAGAAAGAATGTAAGAGCCGAATGATGAGGCAAAGGTCCATGGAATGTGGGCCTCACACAGCTGTTGTACTCATGAACTCAGGAGCCACACTTTAGTTCACAGAGCCTGCCCCAAGACAGGCCATCAACATTCAGTCATGGATGGGAACGGGGCTCATGGGGGTCCTTTCCCTCCCTGGGGAGCTATTGGCAATTGATGGCTGAAGGGTAAGGAGGAGTCATTGCCTTCAGTGCTATAACCACCAATGAATTGCGCATGGGTAAGTGAATACGTCCATACCCATGCCATAGGAGAGCCCTTCGTCAAGCTTCCTGGGTCACAAAATAAAAATAAAACCCAACAACTTGATAGAAGGAGGGGTGTTGTTAAGGGGTGGAGGTAGGAAAAGGGTATGAGAGGGTGGCAGTGAATGCAGCCAGAGTATATTATATACTTGTATGAAACTTTCAAAGATTAAATTAATAAAAATAAAAAATGAATAAATAAAAATGAGGGGAAAAAGAAAATGTTAGTATCTTCCCCATGAGAGCAGTTTGTAGGTGATAGAGCTAGAAAACATGTAGGACAGCCAAATTTCCACCCCACTCTCTTTATGACTGTCCCAAGGCAATCCACATGAACTCTTGTACTCAGTAAACATTACTGAGATATGGTTTTGTGAAACTCCGAGCTTGGGGAGCTTAAGAAGAGCAGCAAAACCATTGTTGCCCCTGCCTGCCTGATGGGTTAACGCATGCAGGACATTATCCTTCTCCTCCTTAATGATCAAACTCCCAGGCACTCCCATTCACAGAGAAAGATTGATACGATACATCTAAAAAAATTTAAAAAGCCTTCAATTGGCTGTCAGAACTTTAATTAAAACACTTATAGATCAACTTCACCACAGCAAATTGTCTGTGCCACTATTACTACAGCAAGATGGATATTCACTGGGAAAACAGACAGGAACTCTCCCCCGGACTAATGTGTCATTTCATAGCCATTGATTTTTTACTTTAAAAATTCTTCCCCGGCTCTTAGGAATTGGAACTTGTTCTAGGTGACTTGGTGGCAATGATACTTTTTTTTATTTTATGAAAGTAGAAAACCATTTCCTAAGCCCATTCATATTTTATCTTCACTGCCCTGACTCAAAACTAAACTGAAGGTGTGTGAGATTGTTGAGAGTCTCAGCAAGCAGCTCCTGCAGGCACTGGATGTCAGGAAGTGTTGTTGAGTAAGGAAAAAAGGAACAAACAATGAAAAGGAAAGTCCCAAAGATAAAAATGAACAGGAGAAAAATATTCCTAACAAGGTGACCAGTAAAATCTAAAAATAGACTAACTTTCAATTTCAAGTAAAAATTATTACAAATTTAGTGAGAAAAATTATTTTTAAAATCATTATTTAGCCTTTAATCCCAGCACACAGGAGGCAGGAGGTAGACAGGCAGATCCCTGACTGAGGCCAGCCTGGTCTACATAGAGAGTTCCAGGCCAGCTGGGACTGCAGGGAAACGCTGTCTCAAAAAAAAGTCATTTACTAATTCACTGTACAGAAGTTTATCAAATGCTTTTGGTTTGCTATGTACTAACTTACTACTTTCACATTATAAACTGAAGCACAAATTTTATCCACAAATTCATTTTCTGTGTAAGATATCATCACTGTATAAAATACTGTCTTAATTCACAATTTCAGAGAGAGGCAGAGAGAGAGAGAGAGAGAGAGAGAGAGAGAGAATGAGAACAGCCTCAAAGCCTAGAACCTAGTGACCTAGAGCTAAGTTCCATTGTTTCTAGAACCTCCCAAAACTACGCTACCAAATGAGAATCAGCTTCCCAATCATGATACTTTCAGTGGGACGCTTCGTAACACTCATAGAACAGAAAAAGACTTGTGGAAAAATTTGTCCAGATTCAGCAGAATCACGGCTCTATAGTCAGCTGCATCTACATCTCTGTTCACCTATAGGCAGAGATGCACAGGCATGGTTACAAATAAATACAGCTGTCATAAATATAAACATAAACAGAAGTTTTCAACACGGGATTCAACGAGAGAGAGAGAGAGAGAGAGAGAGAGAGAGAGAGAGAGAAGAGAGATTTTCTTCAGGTAAGATCAATGTTGTAAGGGTCTTTAAAACTGGAAGAGGAGGACAGAGTGATATGATTGATATGAGAAAGATCCCCTGTTGATGAAAGATGGCGGAAGAAAGAGGTGCATAAGGAAAGGAATGGGAAGATCTTTAGAAGGTAGAAAACTCACAAAATAAGGTTCTAGGGCCTCCAGGATGAAGACAATCCTGCCAACACCACAGAATTAAATCATGGTTTGAGTCTGAAATCCCCCCCAAAAGCTGATGTGTTGAAGACTTAATCACCAAATCAGCAGTGGTCAAAGGTAGAGCCTTTAGGATTGGATCCAGAGGGCTCTGACCTCTGGAACAGACTAATCCTTTTATAGGGTCTTTTGGGAGGGATATACTGTGGAATAAGCTTCCTCTTAACTTACTGACTTCCATAAGGTGAGCAGCTTCCTTACCACCTAATGTCCCACCATGATGTCCTGCATCATCACAGGCCCAGAAACAACAGATCCATGTGACTATGGTCTGAAAGCTCTGAAAGTCATGAGTCAAAGTTCCATTCTTTAAGTTTATTCTCAGGTATCTTGTCACAGAATCAGAAATCTAGCATAAAATCTAGCACAATAAGACCCATCTCAGACTTCTTTCAGAACTGTGAGAGATAAATTGAGTTGTTAATAAACCTGTGTAATTTGTACTAGCAGACATAAAAAGCTAATATAGTAATGTCTGACCATTCATGGAAATTAAGCCTATCCAGAGGCATGAATGCTCAATAAATACTATTAATATTGCCATAATTATCACATGCATTGAAAATTCTGGATATAAAATTTTCACCAGTTTCATATCAAGGTAAAGGTTTATGAGTGATTTTCTTTGATTTTCTTATTCCTTTACAATTTCAATTTTTTCTTAACTGAGGTTGTTTTAAAAATGTCAACCTATCAATAATTACAAGAGTTTTCTAGTTTGAGGAAATCCTTAATTAAATTCATTTTGGTGCCTCCAACTTAGAATCTTAGTCCACCCCCTCCTGCCCCCATCCGATAGACTGGGTCAGGTAGGACAAAACGAAAGAAGAGAGTTTGCTTGCCTGCACTATCAGTTATTTTTCTGCTGTTATAAAACATGATGACCAAGAACTGATATTGGATGGTACAATCCACATTCCGGGTAGGTCTTCTCCACTCAGCTCCCTAACCCACAGGCCAGTTGTCTCTGGAAACTCCCTGACAGACACACCCCGAAATTTTTTTTACCAGTTTTCTAGGTGTCTCTCAATCTAGTCAGTTTGATCAGCCACATTAGCCATCACAGCGTCACTCCTGGAGTTCCGCAGTAACTTGCTCTCACTCTTTCTCCACTTCCGTCTTTTTCTTTATTGTGCACCTAGAAGTAAATTAAATCACTTTATCATTTGTTCTAAACCTCCTCTGTGACTCCCTATCCACCTTATAATAAAAAAAGTCCTCGGACACAGTGGTATTTGTAATCTCACCACCTACCACTGACTATTGTTCAAGCTTCCCCAGCCATGGTGGTCACGGGGTCCCTGATATTTCCTTGATGGGCATATGCACACACACTCGAGTGCTTGCTGTTCTGCCTAACAGGAGCGTGTTTGGCCAATGTTTCCCAATGCTTATCCTTCTCCCATCTAGGGCTCTGATTAAAGATCAAGTGATCTTAAGCCATTACATGGTTACCTTTCCAAAATGCTAATTTCTTTCATTGAATTGTTCTGCCTTATTTATCTTTATATAATTCTGATGCCATATACATAGACACATAAGCAAATATATACAGAGAGTGGGGGGAGGGAGGAAGACAGAGACACACTGATGTAGAGAGGTAGACTGATTTATTTTAATTGACTGATAAAATTCTGACAGCCAGCAAGCCTAAGGTCTTGGGGAGGCAGAAGACCCAGGAAAGTACTGATGAGGCAACGACATCTGCAGCAAAGTCTGGGATCAAAAGCCCTTTTCCTGGCAATACCAGGCCTTTTGATTAAGACCTTCAAAGGGATCTACCCACACTGTGGATGATGATCTGCTACGGAAAGTCTACTTATTTGGATGGTGCTCACATTTAAAAGAAATACCCACATAACAACATCAAGGCTAGTAATGTACTGAAAACTGGATATCATGGTCTATCAAAGCTGACACATAAAATTAGCCATCACAGGGCATTTTATGTATTTATTTTCCAGCCTCTCCATCGGAAGGTAAGCTCCACAGGAATAGGAATTTATTTGTCAGATTAACTGTTATTTCTCCATTATCTGGAACAGTGTCTGCACAAAAACCCATACTCAATAAATGTGTTGAATACCTAGTGATCAACAGCTTATCCTCAAAACACCAACTTGCCTGATAGGATTCACTACATGATGGATTCAAAGAAATCAGTGCTTAACCTATGCTGCTGTAATGGAGCCAACTTGGTCTTCACACCTGGAGAGGCATAAACTTAAAACCCCACCATCGCCACTGCCATGTTCCCAAAGCCACAGTGGCAGTCACGTTGCCCAAGTGTCAGGGAGGAAGCCACCAGCCAACGGGTCCCTGGATACTTGAATAAGTGGCGCGCTGAAGAGCTGAAGGTTCAGCTACAACACTTGAGAGACAGAAATGCCGGAGGTGACAGTGAAGAGGAGTTGGTGGCCCATGAAACCGGAGGCACTAGAGTTGGAGAATGTAGGACAGTTCTGACCATTTTGACTGTGCTGAAATCCTGCCACTCACCAGGGGTAGACCAGAGAAGATGCCCCAACAACTCGAGGACACTTTATCTATGGAGGGGATTGGGTATATTGTGTGAGCTACGTATGTCAACAAATACAACCATCAAAAATCACAAAGAATTAAAAACCCATCCCAACTCACTCTCAAAATGTGCACACACCACATAAAATTACACAGACACATGTAGTATGGATGTCTGTTTCACACCTAACTCTGGCAGACCATCATTAAGCTAGAGCTTTGAGTAGGAATTGTTGAGAAGAAAGCTTGGAGCTACTCTCTTCACCTTTGACCCCTGTCCCAGTATCTAAATTTCCTCTTCTCTCCGGCTGCTAGATTCTTGACTATGAGTTATATATTTTGTTTCCTGAGGCTCCTTCCTTTTCAGTCAAAATTCCTACCTTTCAATGTTGACCTAAGGTTGGAATCAAATATCATGTGTAGAAGTGTTTGACGTAGGGTCTGGCACGTATTAGGGAGTCTCTAATTCTATGCAGCCTCCATTTACCCAGTCATTTCCTGTCTCTGAACACAGATGGAATGGCAGGAGTAATAATAACTCATATCTACTCTGTGGCCTTCCTCATTCACACCATTAGAAATGTCACCAGTTGTGACCGAGAGGCTCAGCAATTCACTGTTCTTGAGCAAATCTGTCTCCATCCCACACAGCATCACTACTATCTTCAATCTCTTACAGCAACCCTCATCCAAAGTACTAGTTGTAGAGCATCCCTAGGAAGCCTCAGCCTCATACCTGTAGCCAGTGTCCCATGTGAAAGAACCGATGTCTTCAAGTAGAGGCTCCTTGAAGCTTCCAGAAACCAGGGAATGGGGGAAAGCTGCATTCCAGACACTAGTGGTGCCATCACCTTGCTCAGATCACATTTCCTACCACTTCTGGGAGCTTCAGACAGGCGACTTCATGTCTCACACATTTCCTAATTAAAATGAAGATGAGAAATAAGTACTTTACTGAGCTGAAATGAAAAACGAGTGAAAAAGAATGCGCAAATGCATCTAGAGAAGACAGGGCAGCCAATTCCTACTGCTAGACCTCTTGTCTCCCTAAGCTTCTCCAGGCATTAGAAAACTGGACACACAGAATCCCAAGTCCCCAGTATGTGAGGATTTGGAGTTGGGGCCTTTGAAGGTGTTTAGGTCATGGTTTCATGAATGGAATTAGGGTTCTTATAAGAATATACAAGACAAAGATGATCTGCCAATGGTCATGTAGACGAGAACAAGGATGTGGCCATCTGGAGACAAAGAAGAAGACTGTAACCATGTTGTCACCTAATCCTGGACTTCCTTGTCTCCAGAGCTGTAAGAAATATATGGTTGTGGTTTAAGCCATCGGCATGTGGGATTCTGCACAGCACCGACACTGCCTGAACAGTATTCCTTAGTGGGCATCAATACTGGAGCAGGGACCGATTACTACAATGGGACCATGCTGTCCCATCCCAGGGCTCCTGTGGTCAAGCAGGGAAACTTTGCACACACAAACATCATCTCTCTTTTCTAGTCCACACAAAGAACAAATAAAAAAGATAATATAAACAAAATGAAACAGCATCATGCTAATAATTACCACTCCCTCTGTACAACAGATATGCCCAGAATTTCTGGCTCTCAATTCAGGCTCACCAGTTCCTACTGCAAAAATGAGCTATCTTCCCATTCACTGTGACTGAACCCATCAGGCCAGATCCAGGTTGCTCCTTTGTGGACTTCTGAAGTGGTTAGATTTTAACATATGAGTAAACATGGATCCTTGACACCATCTCGGCTGGATAGCTTCAGTTGTCAACTTGACACACCTAGGAAGAGGAACTTCAACTGGGAAGTTTCCTCTGTTGGATTGTCTTATAAACATGTCTGTGAGGCATTTTCTTCATTGTTGATGTGGGAGGGCCCAGCCCACTGTGGGTGATGCCACCCCTGGGCCAGTGGTCCTGGGGTATATAAGAAGCAAACTGAGCATAGGCTGGAGGAACAAGACAGTAAATAGCAGTCTTCTAGGATTTGTGTTTCAGCTCCTGCCTTTAGGTTTCTGCCCTGAGCTTTTGCCCTGGCTCCCCTCCATGATGAATCATAAGCTGTCAAGTAAAATAAACCCTTTCCTCCTAAGTTGTTTCTGGTCAGTGTTTTGTCACAGCAATAGAAAGCAAACTAGGGCACCTACTCAGCCAGATTCACATATGCAGCCCCTCATGAAAGGCTGGAAACACCCTTCGGCACACTTAACTCATAACCCAGCAAAAAGCCATAGTGGAGAAGACCTACTGTGACAACCAAGTACACAGAATGGGAGGAACACCAGCCTGGAAAACATTGCAAGGCTGGGGTAGGACCAGCAGCTGGATCAGAAGTTAGATGAAAGGAAAAACCAAGGCATGTATATTTATTCATGTAATGTCCTATAGAAATAAGAGCTCAGTACAAACACCGACCCCAAAATCCCATGATCTTAACTCTTAGAAAGAAAGGGTCTAGAAAGAGAATTTACAGGATCTGTGTTCTTGGGTGGGAAATAATTACATCTTCATTTTCATTCACCTCTCACTGAACTTTAGACTTTCTTTTAAGTTGGAATGTAAGCAAGCAACCAAAGTACTATTAGCAGTAACTGTAACTATCATCAGTGGAAATCACTGTGTTCATCCATTTTCCATTACTATAATGAAATACCCGAGGCTAGGTGACTTACATACAAAAGGGATACATTTAGCTCATAGATTGAAAGGCTGAGTTCAAACAGAATGATGCCAGTGCTGCCAAGCTTCCCCAGCTGCACCACATCATGGTAAATGACTTCATCATGACAAGACAGGAAGTCAAAGAGACCAGGGCAGGGCCAGGATTATTCTTTTTATAACAATCATTTCACAGCAGAACTACCTTAAGTGCAGCAGACCCAGAGAGCCAAGGACCTTGGAAAATCTGACTAGTTTCCACCTCCTAAAAGCCCCACACTTCTTGTATCAATGAGGACCAAGTTTCCAATGCATGAATTTTTGAAGACCAGACATACATTCAAGCCAAAACTCATAGGTGTTTTCATATCTCACTGCAATTACTATAAATATCGTGAAATCATATTTATACTCAGAAACCACTTCAAAATTATAGTAATTATTAAGCTCATTGCTAGATCTGTTATTTGATAAAGAAACCCACATAGTGTGGTCACACATATTTTTCTTAAATATTTTGATAACTATATTTAAATATGAATTTATTTCTATTGAATTTGAGTGTATTTAATAATAGGATACCTATTACAAAACATAGAATTTAATATCTACTATAATGTAATAGATATTGTTGAATATACTTTAAAATATTATTCTTAAAAGGTAATTCACCTAACCACCAAAAAGTTCCAGAGAACAAGTGGTCTAGAATTTGTAATGCAGATAATTTTTGCAGAAAAGGAAGGCTAGGAGCACATTTGTCTGGGAAAAGCATAGCGAATTTTGGTGATGTGAGGCCAGAGAGGTTTGTATACAAATGGCACTCCCTGTGGGTCAGAATTATTAGCTGTTTTCATATTCCTAAATAAAATGCTGGTATAAAGATGATACAAAATGTGTTCTTGCTGAGCCCAAGCTGAGACCATGTGGGCTATTCTCCCATCAACCATCTAGTGCTATTGCTTGGCATTCTAGAGTCTTCTCCTTCAGTGCTTTTCAGACCCCGAGTAGACACTGAGCTTTCTGCTCAATCCAGTGTCTATGACCACCCTAACAAAATTAACAGTAACTTTATGCAGTAGATCTGAGTGACACTGTCTGTCCTTATTAATTGCTTGGTGTTTTAACTCTCCCCAAAAGTATTAGTATCTTAATTGAGGTCTTCAAGTACCTTCAAGAGGAGTCAACAGGTCAAATTCCCTCTTGGGTTAAACAGAAGAAATGAATGAATGGGAATGAAACCAGAAGCTTCTGACCCTTCTGGTGTGTTGCAATGCACCTGGGGTCAGTCCTTGTTACATCACACACACATACACACACACAAACACACATGTTTTTTCAGACACTGATTCTGGCTTCCCAACATTTTGAGCATCATTGGACAAAATTCTTCTTTTTACATGCATACCATTTTTGTCCTTAAAGAGATAAAGTGTGTATTAAGTGCTACATCTACAGATTAGAAACTGAAGTTCAGATAAGTTCCAGTGCAGCCGTAAATGGGGGGCACCCACTCCTCTGTAAATAAACCCCCAGACTATGCTATGTTAAAAAAAATAAAGAAAATGATAGATGTTTGGCTAGACAGATGAGGGGGCTCTGATTAGATCGCAAGTGGATGGACTTGCACTGGGGAACATCTGGGGACATCGGCTTGACACAGTGGGCCTTAACACCAGGACAGAGTATATGGCTTCCAGTGGGGGGGCTATGGGAGGGTTCTGGTGGGGATGGGGCTATAAAGACAATTCAGATTGTTTGCGATATTCTGTATGAAGTACAACAAAATTTAATAAAAATAAAATTTAAAAAAAAAAACAAAAAACAGTGCTGACCTGACCTAGATGCCTTTGCTCTCTAACTTTCTCACAGAGATATATTTAAACAGTCTTAAAACAGGAGCTCAATCTTTGGCACCTGCTCCACCTGATTTAATGGCCTGTACTATTTTATGGCCTAATCAATTGCTTTCTTGCTCTTTCAATGCCTAGATATATACTGACGTGCACTGAAGAGTATCATAGAACAATTTTGATTTTTCCATTTGTTCCAAGATGTTAACAGGTTGATCACATCAGCAGTGAGTTTAAGGTCCTTCTCCCCTCTCCTCTCTCACAAAAATATCATCACAACTTGCTGGTTCTTCTGGAAATAGCCACTTGCCATAGTGATAAATCTTAGGTTTGCTGTACAACCCTTGATACATTTCAGATTTTCCCACCAAATTCCACTGTCCAAATTTGGAGTCCCAGCTTGACCACAAACAGATATGATTTCAGTTTGTGGGATTTTTCCCAGCTCTTCTCTGCATTATAGCTGTAAAGCCTGTGCCACCAGCTGTGTCCTAATCAGCCCTCCAAAAAAGGCAGTTGTGCCCTGAGATAGAATCACTCACTTGCTCCCTCACTCTCCCTCAGCCATTGCTGCCTGTTCTGCTCCTCCAGCAGCCTTTTCAAGATTCTGGGGCTGCTTGCAGCCCCTCCTCCCACTCACCAGTTAACGATGTGGGCCTCTGGAGCAACTCACAATCCTTTAAAAGCCTTAAGAAACAAAAGGAGGTAGGGATGATGCATTCCCTTCCTCCCTAGTTGCAAGACTCCATTTTTATTTTCTTCATTACCCAGACCCTATCACTCTTCTATTCATTTAATCAATATCTATTTACAAATTACCTATCATGTCCCAGGCATTTATTTTAGATCTTGGAGAGAATAAGCTGAACAAGACAGGTAGATTCTTCTGCAAGAGTTCTTCCAATAACAGGGAAATACATAGGGAGACGGCATGCCTATCCACAGCCCTTTATCCACAATCTTTAAAGCCTGAGGAATTTGGGGATTCAGCAACTGTCAGACCACGAAGATATAAAATGATGTACATATTGTGCATTTTACAGAATCCCCAAATCAAGTCTAACCTGTAAAATGCACAAGTAGCCCCATATCAGCTCAGACAATTTGGAGCCAAAAATTTATTATGGCACCAAACATTCAATTTCAGAGACTTCTAGATTCAGAGTTGTAAATATGGGACTTTGGAGCTCTATTTGTCTTCATTTATTGACTGCTTCCTATGTCCCAAGAAAGCAGCACAGCATAGCCCCTTTACCTTCCAAAGAACTATTATTTTGACTGCTATTGAATAAACTACCTGATTAAAAAAAAAAACACACAGACCACTGTAAGTGAGCCTCGTGCTGTTGCATCAGGATGCTGATGTCTCTACTTTGGGGAAATGAAGCCCACTGTAAGTGAGCCTCGTGCTGTTGCATCAGGATGCTGATGTCTCTACTTTGGGGAAATGAAGCCCACTGTAAGTGAGCCTCGTGCTGTTGCATCAGGATGCTGATGTCTCTACTTTGGGGAAATGAAGCCCACTGTAAGTGAGCCTCGTGCTGTTGCATCAGGATGCTGATGTCTCTACTTTGGGGAAATGAAGCTGAGGTTCAGAAGTTAAGTGACTTTCACAAGGTTTTGAAGAAAGCCAAAGGTAATGCTGAGCCACCTCCTTAGTACTTGAAGCTGTGTTGGTTCCACGATGTAAAGCTGATGTCTTCCTTGGGAGCCACTTTGATGCCATGCATGCCCCGGAAGCCCTTTGCCCTTTTGATCCTAAAGCACTTATAATTTTCCTTGAGAGATTCTACAACAGGAAAGTAGTAAGTCTACCCCCACAGACATACCAATGCATCACAGATTTTTCTGTTTCATTCCAGAAAGTTCCAAAATCAGGCTTGTCTGGATTGAGTTCTATCTCTGACCCTAACACAAGCTTGAGAACATCACTTAACCTTTCCCAGTGCATTCCCTGCTTATGGGCAGGTCGGGGGGATGGGGGGGAGTCTACAGTGTCTACAGTTGTCACATTTGTTTGGGGGATAAAATGATTGAATTTATGTAAGATACGTCATAGGTTTCCTGAACTAGTAAGTGCTGGGCAAAATGCAGCTCATGTTCTTGTGTCTGGTATCACTTCTGATGTGGTATTATCACTAATGTGTGGTTTGCACACATCCAGCAGTAAACAAGAGATAGACACAGTGGTATAGAGGAATATATTATGCTATGAGCACCTTTTCTAAAGACGGCCAGTTACATGATCAGTGATACTGTCAACATAGCTCAGTGGCCCAAGATTCGGAACTGCACTATAACTGTTACTTACTATGGCTTCTCAGGAGATGCACAGGAAGAAGAGAGGACAGAGAGAGAAGAGAATAACTGTTACTTACTATGGCTTCTCAGGAGATGCACAGGAAGAAGAGAGGACAGAGAGAGAAGAGAATAAAAGGAGGAAGAGGAGGGGAAGGAGGAGGAGGAGGAAGAGGAGGGGGAGGAGGAGGAGGAGGGAGGAAGAATAAAAAGAACAAGAAGAGGAGGAGATAGATGAGGAAGAGGAGGAGGAGAAGGAAGAGAGGAGGAGGAAGAGGGAAGAAGAGGACAGGGAGGAGGAAGAGAAGCATCTGGAGCAATCATTTCAGAGGGAAAAAAGAACAACAGTCACATCACTGCTCAGGGACTTGAATCACACCGTCTGTGCTCTTGAACTTCACATTGGAAGCAAGAGGTCCCTGTAT
Source organism: Nannospalax galili (assembly GCF_000622305.1). NCBI lineage: Eukaryota > Metazoa > Chordata > Mammalia > Rodentia > Spalacidae > Nannospalax > Nannospalax galili. Next base: position 5,712,969 of record NW_008348568.1, read on the forward strand.
GTCCTGGGACCAGTCAAATCACAGAAAGGGGTGCATGGAGAGGCCTGTATCAAGGTGGGCAGCATGCAGATTTTCAAACTGCGCAGCTGCTAATGTATTTGAGACAAGTGACATTGTGTGGGAACATGAGCCAAAACTGCCTAGTCTTCTGACTTTTCAAGAGAAGCCAGAAATCCAGATATCCATGGGAAAATTCCAGGGCTTTAATGTTGAATGCTAATTCTATTTTTTTTAATCACTGTACAGGCAAAAATATCCTCTCTCTCTCTCCCTCTCTCTCTCTCTCTCTCTCTCACACACACACACACACATACACACACACACACACACACACATAAACATACATATCTCATTTTTGGTTTTGATTTTGTCTACAAACCTCCAGTTTGAAATACTAACTTACTGAAGGAAAAGGGATGTTTTTAGTGCAATGTCCAAACCTTGTTTTCTAACAGACGGAAATAGGAAAGCAGAAAGATATGATGTCAGCCCAGTGAAAAAGCATTCCAGAGAAAATCACTTAGAGCCAATTTCTAGGAGCAAAATCCAAAGGAAAATAATCATCAAGTGATACACAAACCACCTCATAAATCCAAAGGAAGAAAAGGTGCACGTCTCTGATTAAGATGGAATAATAACCAGGTTTACCCTCTTGTCTGAAACAACATGAAAGCAGTAGATGAGTTGGAGGCATGGAAAAGGTACAGGGGAGATCGAAAGAGATAGTGAACAAATAGAAACAAAGTACAACGCCACATATGTATAAAGATGCCATGATAAAACCCATTGCTTTGTGTAACTTAATATATGAATTTTAAAATGTAAGTGATGACAGATTGGTCTCTGTCTTGCTGTCTGCTTCCTGGTCAGTCACAAAGTGAACAGCTCTTCACATATGTTCCCACCATCATAATGTTCTTCCCAAGACTTGGGAACAGTCAACTGTAGACCAAACACTCTGAAACCATGAGTCAAAGTAAGTCTTTCCTCTCTTAAATAGCTTTTGTTGGATATTTTTGTCACAGTAATTGTATTAACAAAAGTAATTAATGCATAGGGTGGATAAGGGATTAGCTATAGATATTGTAGGTTTGAGATTAGAGAATGTCTAGCACACATATAAGTTTTTTTCTATTCCTCCCAAAAGTACTCTCCAGTTGGAGGATGAAGAAACCTGAGTATTTCAAAACTGAACATATTACTCTCTTTGGGGAACAGGTCCACTCTTCATTCTTAGTGATTATGCCATTCCGAGAGACACAGCACTTGTCATAGCCAGTGATAAAGCAACTGGCCATGGTGCTTCTGTGATTGAGTCATCCTTCCTACCCGACATTTTCTTTAGTTGGTACTCGGTTTCTTTATCCACGACCACGTTAAACCAAATCATCTAAACATGATAACAAAATTAGTTATTTTTGAGGGAGTGTCTTATATAACCTAGACTAGCCTCAAATTATCTATGCAACCAAGGATGACCTTAAACCTCTGATAGCTGGTCTCTACCTCCCAAGTGTTGGAGGTACAGTTATGCACCACCACATCCAGTTTATGTAGTGCTGGGGATCAAATGCAGGACTTACAGCATGCTATGCAGCATCTACCAACTGAGCTACATCTCCAACCCCAATGAATTCTTATAAGTAAATATAAGTATTGTTGTCTAGCATGATGTTTCCATGTAGTAGACGTCTTACAGGAATTTTTAAGCCACTTATTTAATAAATTTATATTTAGGAATGACTGACAATTTTCCACATTCACTTACTCCTCATATTTATGAGTCTGATCTATACAGGGTGACAAATTACTTTGCAAGGAAAATTGCTTTTGACCTTTGGGAAATAAAATTTAGGGTTTATTGTTTGGACACCCCCAGTAAATAATGACTATAGAGTAACAACTTGTGTAATTGCATTTAATCTGTGCCTGGAGGCCAGGAAGTGCTGCAAATCAGAGGCTGCTGATTAAGACTGTGATTCTGAGGGGCAGCCGGAATCAGCCAGTGAGGCACAGCTGTCACTGCAACAAGCCTTTCTACAGAGTTCAAGGCAGTGCAGAGGCCCTAAGTGTGGTTCACTTTCAATTACTGCTTTGAGGTATGGGGAAAGACACAGTAGATTCCTAGATGCTCCAGAGTTAAAGACCAATGGATTTTGAACTGTCTCCAAGAAAAGGCTAAGGACTAGCTCTGGCAATGTGCACTCAAATCCATCTAACAGAATGTGTTAAGAAAAGTCATAAAGTAGGACGAGTGCGGTCATTAGGCGACGTCCATTTTGCAACCTCATTACAGTTCTACCTTCAGTGGCACAGTGCACTTTCTGGGGTGAGGACAGGAAAACAGAGTCAGAGTGCCTAAGCTTGAATCAGAGCTCTGTGATATCCTCTGTCCCTGACCTACAGTTTTCTAGCACTGAGTCATATTGCCTTCCTATGGAGGTTACAGGAAACCCATAACGAGACACATTGAAAGTGCTATGGTGACATTAATTATAAAACTGGAATAAGGGGTAGAGAGAACACTAATGCATCTCTCAACTCTCATCAGTGAAGCTCCCTCATGCAACAGAGGGCAATGAACACAAAAGGCCACAATTAGCCAAACTGTAGAGAATAAGAGACTGAAGAATGTAGATCTCTGGATGGGACTCCTATATTAAACTCTGCCCACCCAGGGCTCAGGAACCATTAGTGAAAGATGGGGCAGAAATACTGTAAGAGCCAAGGAGGAGGTGCATGACCATAAGGAAATAGAGTCTTACAGGCTCCTATGAACTTACAGCAATGGTGACAACAAACAGAAGACCTATGCAAACTCAATCAGACAAAAAGCAGCATAGAACTGGGAAAATGAGCAGGACATCACACTTTTATGAGGAACTGTTGTCAGCTGATCACTGCTGGGTGAGGGAGAGCTGATCATCTTTAAGGGAGTAATGCTAGACAGGCTGAACAGGCTCCAGTGAATCAACTCACACTGAGGGACGTCTGGGTACACACACTTGATTCTATAGGCTTTAACATATATAAGAAAATTCATGAACTCCTGTGGTGGGCTATGGGGGGGGTGCAGATCGGGAAATATTATTAAGATGTATTATATGAAATTCATGAAAATTCAATAAAAATATTTTTCAAAAAACTGAACTTCAAACAGAAATGAGATCTTCTGCATGTGTTCTTCAGAAAACCGAAAGCCATATTTTCATGAAAACTTTATAAAAAGATACCATGTATTTCCCCCACATGCTGAAACGATGTAAGAATATAATATTTGGAATAAGAAAACACAGAACTTTGGTCTGACTTTATGACTCAGTAGCTGAGAAACCATAAGTAAATCACAGGATGCTTCTAGATCCTGTTTTCAGCCCCTTAAATCATGCAAACAGTTCTCAAAGTTGAATAGGGAGACATTTATGGAAAATGCTCTGTGAACTTACCTGTAAAAAAAAAAGTCACCAGTTTCCATTTTTCTTAATGATTTAAGATTATTACTATGGACATAGAATAGTGAACCATAATATGATACAATTTTACCACATGGGGGTAAATGTAAAAAGTAATGTATGGTCATCTCCTTGGCTTAGACTCGCCTGGGGGAGCTGGACGCCCACAGCCACTTCTCATGCTGACCAGGAAATACCTATAATAGGTTACTCGTGGTTCCTAGAGTGGTGATTTTCATTTTTACTTTATTTTACTTTGTTATTTCAGATTAGTTTAAATTTTAAAGTCGTGGTTATGAAAATTCCCAGCCACAATCACACATACATATAAGGAAGTTTGTTTGGGGGGATTTCTTTAAATCATCTTGCATTATATCACACATATGAGGGAGTGCACATACATGTGTGTATGTATTTGTAGAGAAGCCAAAGGCTAACATCTAGAGCTTTCCTTCATTATTTTCTACCTTATTCATTGAGACAGAATCTGTCAGTTGAACCCAGAGCTGATGGATATAAGCTCTTCTTCATAGCCGGCTTGTTCTTCCCCTGTCTCTGCCTTCTGAGTACGGGAATTACAGGTGGGCTGTCATATCCATTCAGCATTTATGTGGGTTCTGCAGATCTGAACTCAGGTCCTTGTGCAGTAAGCATTTTATCTGCTGAGACATCTCCCCAGTCCTGCCAATACTTCAAGCACTCATTATGTACTGGGTAATCAGTCACCATGGTAATGAACAAAACAAAGTAGAGAGATGTTAGAGTGGGGCAAGTATTTCACAAAAGCTGATCTGTGACCTTTCCAACTTTCTAGGAAATAAGAACGGGTAGGATAAAACCAAGTTTCTCACTGGTTATTGCTGCCTGGAAACTTTTTGCTTAGATATTCCTCAAGTAACAGGAATATCTAAGTGAGTTTTTTCAGGAAATATCTTGGATGATATTGCCATCCAAGAGTTCTCAGATGCCTGAGGATGACTGCCTCTTTATCTTGTTATGAAAAAGACAAAGTGACCAACCATAAACTTCTTGCCTTTATATTTATGAACTTTAGTGGCATTGCTGCAGTGTCATCTGACATTCACTGTTGTTAAGAGCATAGAAGAAAATATGCCTGGAGGTTGGAAAATCAGCACATAAGCTCTTGCATTATCCCTGGTGTGCGCCAGTGAAGGTGGGAGGGAGGCAGTGGACAGAGGAAGGAAGGGAAGGGAAGGGAAACTCCATATGACTTAACATCTTCTAACATCTTTGTGCTTTTGAAAGCATCACGTTGGACAATGGGGATGTGAATTTGGATCTTGACTTCTGGAATCAAAAAATTTAGATTCCAGTCCAGTGTCTGCCCCTATCTTGAGAGAGTTACTTTACCTCTCTATGCCTCTGTTTATTCATCTATAAAACGGAAGTCCTAATTACATTGTCAGAATCTTTAAGATTAAGTCACTCTACATGAAGTTTGTGTGTCACTGCTGAGTGCCAGTAAAGTAAAACATGTTAAAAATGAGAGCTATTATCTCTAGTGTATCAATCTTTGCTATACCATGAAGTTGTAGAGGTCCAAGTAAAATGTATATAAGAGAAACCAAGACCATACAGCACTTAGATTGCTGACACGTGCTGCACTGAAGGTTTATATAATGTCTATAGATCAGTGTCTCAATTTGTATATATATATATATATAT
>NW_008348568.1:5718174-5737073 GCF_000622305.1 Nannospalax galili
TATATATATATTCTGAGCTTTTCTCTGTAATGTCAAATTGAGCCACATTTAAGTTCCATCAAGAAGTCTTAAAGTTAATTGCTTACACTACATGGGAAACTTGAGATCTAATATGGAACAGGGAATTCATATAGTTGACCATAGAGAAGGGGCTAAAGTGAGGAAAATAGCAACTGATCAACCATATGATCCACTATAAAACAGTCTTATGATCAACAGAGTCATGTATCCACCTGCAAGGTTGCTTCTTCCTGAACTATCTTTACAATATCTTCTCTATATTAATAAACCCAGTGTCAATTGCAAGTGACCAGCAGAACAGAATCTGATACGTTTGTATCTAACTTGCAAGTCCTTTGGATCCCCAACCTGCCTCCAGTCTCACCTTCTTTCTAACCTTCACTTCTTTTCATTTTTCACCATAATTTTCTAGAGCTTTATTTTTGCAATGCAGAGTTATAAAAAGAAATGTATTAAATGAATGAACCTTGAGTGTGAACTACATTCGTATATCTATACGGTGCCCAAATTATGTAATATTTTATATACAGTAGTTACTATATGTGCATATAATCTATGTATTCACAATTTGACTTTATTTATTCTTTGGTGAATCCCCTGAGAACACTTTAATCTTTCAGAATTGTTTACTTAGGAAAATTACACTCAGTGGAAGTAAGCTGCCTCTTGATTGGCTCCACATATCTAGGTTGCTTAGTAATTTTTGCTTTCCTTCTTCAGCCAGGTTGGTTTACCAATCAACAGATTAATAACAACTGCCACAGAAAATCCTCAGTGGAAGACTTTTATGTTCAAGTTATGGTAATGGGAATAAGCATATAGAAATGTGATATGTCATTTATTTAAGCAGATGACATTAGAGTGGGGTAGATCACTAGGAAACAAACACAGTTTTGAATGAAAAGTACCTTGTGGGTTCATGCGGCAGTCCCTAAAGTGGTTCCCAAACTTCAAGCTACACCATACTCAGTTGGAAATCTTGACAAGCACAGATTTGGAGGCCTACCTTAAGAGTTTCTTGTTGGGGTCCTCTGTTATGCAAAGTAGAAGTCTCTTCATGTCCGGATAGCTCACGAGCTCGGAAACCATGTGCTGCAGATTCCTTTTCATAGCAGAGTGCCTTCCTGGCATCCTCCCTGACTCTTCTTTTAAAGTGCTCGCCACAAATACATGCCCTCCGGCACAGGAGCTACCAGGTTTTTAATCAGGCGTTGTCTGATAGCCTGATAGAAGCCCACCGCCCTATGTAAATGAGGCATCCTAAAAGTACCTATCAGCTAAGGCTTCTTCTGCTGTCTCTACACTATAAATAGTCCTAGTTTTACCCCAATAAAGATGGAGCTGGATCACTTCACTCCGACTCGGAGCTGGATCACTTCACTTAGACTTGGAGCTGGATCACTTAGACTTGGAGCTGGAGCTGAATCACTGAGATCTGAGCTGAGTCACTTGTCTTGAGCTGTAACACTAAATCCTGTGATCCAGTCTCCCCGGGGGGCGCTATTCCTCCATCGCCGACTCGTGGACACCCTGGCTTTCGCCGTCCCTCATACGCTTCCCGTGTGGTCCAAGTGGCCAGTGGACCTCACATCCTGAAGAAGGTATACGGGTGAAATAGGGACGGGATCGACTGAGTAGACCTCAGTAGCGGAAGAGCTTTCACTGCCCAGGAGTGCACGCTGGGACCCTAAGAGCCCAGCGCGTGCTCGCCTATAGTTTCTGATTCAGTAGATCCAGTGAGGCATGAGATTTTGCCTTTATATCACTTTTACAAGTTGATGCTGATGTCACTGGCTTGGAAAACAAACTTTGAGAACCACTGATATAGTCGAGCAGTTCTCAGAAGTTGCTACAAATTAAAACCACTGGGAGAGATTCTAATTTCTAATACCCTACTCATATCCCATACTAATTAAATCATAATTTCTGCAGAAAAGTTCAGCCTTCCTAAGTTTTCCCAAGGGATTCTGACATATAGCCAACTTAGAGATCGTAGAGGAACACTGCTTAATGGCTTGCTCCGATGGCTCATGCTCAGCCAGCTTGCTAACACAACCCAAAACAACCTTCCCAAGTGTGGCACCACCCACAATGGGCTGGATCCTCCAGCAATCAACAATCAAGACAATTTCCCCCAGACATGTCCACAGGCCAGTCTGATCTGGGTAATCCCTCAGTGGAGACTCCCTCTTCCCAGGTGACTCTTGGTTGTGTTAATGACAATGAAAACTAACTAAGACACCAAGGGTTCCTTGGTAGGGGATGACAAGGTCTACACCCTGAGTCTCTTGTCTTCCACTGAGGATTCTTGCTGCTTCATTCATGAACACAGACTCTCAGGGAAAGTGGAGTACCTTGCAGAGTAAATAGCATAAGTTTTAAAAACAAACCTCTGTATTTGGGGACCCCTAAGTATGGTAATATAGACATATTAGTTGCCAATTATTGTTTAGCAAATCATTCTAAATTTCAGTGGCTTAAGGCAACAGTTACTGTCTCACAGTTTTTCTGGGTCAGAAGTTATGCCCAGGCTGCAGTCATCTCCGGGTCTGACTAGACAAGGATCCACTTTGAAGTCAGTTTCTATAGCTGTTGGCAGGGACCACATCCCTACTGGCTGTCAATGAAGACATCATGTCTTTGTCAGGTGTTCCTCCTCATAGGGAAGTTCTCAACATGGTACCTGACATCCTACAGAAGGAGCCTGTGGACAAGATAAAGGAGAAGTAAAGACAGAACTTACCATCTTCTTATAACATCTGAGGAGTGACATCTCACCTCTTTTATTCTTTGAAGGCAGCTCCCTATGTCCAGCCCACATGCAAGAGAAAAGGATTATACATGGGCATGAATATCAAGAGGCTGACTACCATAGTAGAACTACAGAAAGCTAAAAGAAAACACTCATAGTAAACACAGTGCTCTCCGCATACAGAAAATAACCATAGATACATCAAGTGAACACAAGCCTTCAGCAGGTGACTTCTCACTTGTACATCCGTGTCAGCAGAGAAGCAGAGGAGATGTAGGAGAAAGAAGGGAGAGAGCAGAGCAAGATGAGGGAAAGACCCTCCTACAGATCTCTCAGGGCATAAAGGAAAAGAACTTCTGAAAAATCATTACAAAAGGTGGAACATGACACTTTACTGGAATGTAAGAAGCTAATAGAATGTTTGATAAACAAAGGGCAACTGTGCTATTCTTACTAAAGTCATTAGGGAAAATATGTAATGCCTAGGCTGGCTAAATAAATGGAATAAATACAAATTAAATCTTAAATCTTGATGAAATTATATCCTACCTAGAGATGAAAATAATAGGTTACACAAGAACAAAGAGACCATTTTCATACAAGTGAGTTATTCATTCGGTCTAGGGCAAGTTCATAACTAGAACTTGGCTCTCCTGGGTTTTAGTTCAATACTCTTTACATAACTGCACCCATTACCCAATAATATGCATTCAGTTCCATGGCAGATCACAAGCAGCCCAAACAATGGATTCTTTCTGTTTTAACCAAGTCTTACACAAGTACAACTGTTTGCAAAGATGGGAAACAAATAAGTAGGTGTCTTATGTTAAATGTGACTTATTTCACTTCCAGTTTCTCTACCTGGGCAGAAGAGAGTATACTATATACTCAGAACAGTAACAGAATCTACCCAGCCAAGTTACATTTTATTTTTCTCAACAAACATTAAATAAGGGTCAGATATGAGCCAAGCACTGTACCAGGTACAGAGGCTCCAGAGCCAGAAAGGGCAGACCACCTGCTTATAAGACTCCCACGGACTAAAAGAGAAGACAGAGGAGACAATAACTACAGGTTTGGGGTTGGGTGTTTTTGTGTCGGGGGGTTGCTTTATTTTTATTTTATGTATAGTATGTATTACATGCATATATGCACGTGTACCCATGTCATGCAATGCTCACAGAGGACAGAAGAGGGTATCATCGGATCCCCTGGAACTGAAGTTACAGATGGTTGTTAGACATCATGTGGGTGCTGGGATTCGAACCTGGGTCTTCTGCAAGAACAGCCAGTGCTCTTAACCACTGAGCCATCTCTCAAGCCCAGTAACCACACTTTAATAGATACAGGTACCTCTCTGAGAACATGGGTTCTGGAAATCTAAGTCAGATTGAGTTTAGAGTTGAAGACGGAGCGAAGCTTATCTGGATTGAATTAGGCAAATCAAGAGAAGTAATCTTATATACAAAGGAAGGACTTAAAAGAACATATATGTTCCTGATAAGAAAGAAATCCAGCATGGCTGGGATAATAGATTTATAGAGCGATGGAGTGACATCTAGAAGTGAAAAGGATGGTACTTGTCTCCATTGCTGAAATGACAATAAATTACCACAAACTTAAAGAGATTTTAAAAGACCCCCACAAACTGATGATCTTATATTTCTGAGGTCAGAAGCCCAAATGAACCTTTACAGAGAAAATCCAGAGCAGGTTCCTTCTTGGAAAGTCCAAAGTAGAGACTCCTGTCCCAAACTGTAAGGCCGATGACATTCATTGGCTATTGCTCTCAGCTTACTTTCTCTTCTTTAGTCAAATTCCCTGCTAAGACATCTGTGATCACATTTAGGGTCCATCTGAGTAACTTAAGATAATCTCTCCATATCAAGATCCCAGCTTAATCACATCTACAAACTCCTTTTGCCATATAAGATACTATTCACAGGCTCCAAGAATTAGAATGTGGGTATCTGTGGGCTGATTATTCCACCTACTACAGGAATTATGCAAGCTAAAGTATTTTTACCTTATGATATATAGAAAACTATGATTAGATTTTAAGCAGGATGAAGTAGATTTAAGGAGGCTCATGCAGACAGCCAACGTATGAAGGATAAATCAAGAGGTCAAAAGGACAGCAGGCAGCTGAATTATCACCCATTTGAGCAAAAAATGAAGATTTATGCTAAAGAAAAGGCTTAGAAATTGAGAGAGGCAATCGATACGATAGGTTTTACATGTAAATCAAGACCTGCCCAGGCGTGGTGGAACACTCCTTTAATCCCAGTACTCAGGAGGCAGAGGCAGGAGGATATCTGTGAGATGGAGGCCAGCCTGGTCTCCATAGCGAGTTCTAGGCCAGCTGGGGCTACAGGGAGACCCTGTCACAAAAGGACAAAAAGAAAAAAGAAGATCTGAAGTCTGAAGTTTTTGACTGTTATAATCTGTAAGAGAAGGTCAGGTTTGAGGCCACTTGTTAAAAAACATTGGAAGAAGGAAGGGAATTGAAGATATTCTCATATTTGCTAGTTGGGTTTTAGATGTCTAAAGAGTGTTCCACGAAGATAACTAGCTAATAAGCATTAAGTTAACAATGTAATTCTGAAGTTTAGCAAGGAAGTCTGCCCAGAGAACTTGATTCAAATGATATCAGTACATAAGAATATTGATGTCACAAAAAAAAGATGTGATTAATAGTATCAATTGGAAAGATTTGTAGGGGCTGTGTTGGTTAGATTTGTCAAGTTGACACAAACTAGACACACCTAGGGAGAGGGAACCTCGGCTGAGTACCATGTATGGTCTTTCAGGATCCCGGTGCCTCAGGCCTTCTAACCTGTAAAATTTGTCACAGAAAAACAGGTTGTTCTGGAGTGGGTGCCAGGTATGGTGATGCACTTTGCCCTGATCTGACCCTCTGCAACTGTCTATATTTGGTTAGGGTTACACCACTCTGTTTTCACAATAGCACTCAGAGAATGATTCCCACATTTCTAAATGTGAAAGACCTTATAAAATAAGTGTGAGCACCCACAGAGCAGAAGAGAACATTCACTGGCAAAGAATCTTCCATTAGAGCATTGTTTTTTTCAGGTCTCCTGAGTATTGTTCATGAAATGTGGGCAAGGTTCGGTAGCTCTGGGTAAAAAAAAAAAATGTTTCTATATTTTGGCTGTAACTAAGAGGTCCAGTCAACCTTGGACGGCAAGATATCAGAAAGTTAGGACTGACCTACACAAACATTCAAAATTCATTAGTACTTTTAACAAATTGGGAGGGCATAAGTCATTTCTACTCACTGAGACCAAATATTGTTGACTAGGCAAGTCTATGAAACTTGACTTACTGATATCAGAAAATAAAAGACAATTACAAGACATTATTTCCCCTCAAAAGAAACCTAAATCCTTACTCTTAGCAGTCCAAGCTTTCTACATTCCTTACCTTCATGAATACAAAATCCACACATGACACTTCATCCCTATGACCACATACCACAGCAACTTGTCACTGGATTGCCAACATGTCTTCGTTCTATCTCAATTTCTCCCTCCCTACCTACTTATCTCATCGGTCTGCCTTCAGTCCACCAAACCAAGCATGACTGAGGCACAAGAACTTTAACCAATGAATTGAATTAACAGGATACATAAGCTACCATTTTCCTCTGCAAACCATCTCTGAATGCACAATTATGAGGAAACCCAGGGAACTCCCTAACACTTTATAATGACTCTACATGCAATAATTATCTCATGTAAACAGAGGCCTAATGACAAGCCAGAACTCTCACGCACTCCTTTCCAGAAAGAAGGAGGGGTTCCTAGCCCGTGGGTGTTAATGGAAGCCAAGTCAGGAACCCGGATTTCTATTTCTGCCTGGCAGTTACGAGGTAGTTGAAAGAGTGCAGGAGGGACTGAAGTCCTGAGCACATGGCCTTTGCAGCAGTTCATCTAATTCTGAAGCAGAGGATTAGCAAGAGCACTGGCCCTCAGAGCTAAGACAGGATCAGACATATCCTTCATGATGAAGATGCTTTCAGGACCAGGGAGATGATGATCTCACAATCCAAGTTCAATCACCAGATCTGACATAAAAAACTTGATGTGGTTTTCTGTATCTCTAATTCCTGCAGTCCTAGAGCAAGATGGGAGGAGCCTATTGGAGAATTATCCAGAAGCTCGTGAACCAGCTAGACTACAAAGAGAAATCCTGGTTCAACAGCGGAAGGCAAGGGAATGTTAACTCGTTTTCAATATCCTTGAAATTATCCATAGTACTAGGAACTCTAACCCTCGGGCTCTCCATAAACCTGGCATTTACTGTCACTGTGTTAGCTTTTCTCGTGATTGTGACAGACTATCTGACAGAAGAAACTGAAGGGAGGGAAGGTCTATTTTGTCTCATGGTTTCACAGAATAAAGTTCACTGTAATGGGGAAGGCTTGGCTTTGCAAGTCTGTCTATGACAGTAAGAACATGCAGTTTGTTCACAGCAGGCCCAACCAGGAAGACCCTATAGCCCAAAGATTCCAGTATTACCTGAAACAGCATCCTCCATGGAAGACAAAGTACTCAAATCTATGAGCCTCTATGAAACAAAGCATACTCATCCACCTCATGAATATATTTGCCCTAACCCTAGTCCTTCCTTGTAACCCAAACACAAATGAAAATCCAAGCCTTATGCCAAATCCTAACCTTATCTTCACTCTACTGACTGTTGCATTACAGGTTATGGATCAAATTTTCCCTTATTCAATGTTACATTAGACCCGGAACACAGTGAGTGATATGTTTTGTGGTTCTGAGTTCTGTGACTTCTGTTCTAGCAGACAAGTACTTGAGGTGGATTCAGACTTCCAACTTTTTCTATGCAGTTTGAAGACACTAATAATCTCAACTCAGAGCTTTCCACTTCCAGGGATAAACTCCAGTAGGCTTTCTGATACCCTCACCAAATGTGTAGCTTAATGGTTTCCCAAAGATTTGGGATTTTATGCACAAATTTTAGAACTTGATCCCTCTGGAGCTGCTTTTCTAAGATTTCTCTCCTAGATCTCTGGCTTTTCTGCAAGTTATGAGCTCTCTTCCTCCTCTATATCCATTCTATTATTCCTTTTCTCATCTCTCTCTCTCTCTCTCTCTCTCTCTCTTATAATTATCTGTAGGAAATTTAGATCCAACAAGATGCTTCATCATTTCTGGAAGTTAGAACTCTAGACAAGTTGAAGTAATCACAGGGAACTTCCCTTGATCCAGAGGTTGAAGGAAAAAACAAAAATACTACAGAAGGTAACTAAGCCACCTGCTGTGTATTTTGTCATTCTTGACTTTCTCTAGCCCAGTGTGCCTGCCATTTCTCCTTAATGGTGAATTGCGACTGCATGCATTCAAACTATGTCTCAGTGGATCACATAACAGCCCCTTCATGATTGGCAACTCATATTTGAGCCCTTAGTCAAGTGTTTAGCCTCTCCCAGGGATCAATAACATGCTAATGGGTTGGTCTCAATGAACAGCTATTAGTAAATGCTCCGTGATTCTTCTCTGGGGCCTTCCAGCGGCCCCATACAACATCTTTATTTACCACCAACACTCAAATTGCACTGAGACTTTCTAAGGCATTTAAAATAACCAATAACATTATCTGCCCACTCTTCTCAGGGATGGAAGAAATTCAGGAATGTTATATTACTGAAATTCCCCACACTGTAACAAGTTATTAGGAATGGAAGGAATTTCCTACATATCAACATAAAGACTGATATGCACAGCACTCAGTCTGCATTAGAAGAAATAAATGTAGAAATGAGTGAAAACATCACTATCATCATTACAGCAAATATAGCATTGACTCCATATAGATATTGTATAATAAGTCACTTAGTAATCCTCATACATTTAACGCAATATAAAATTCTACTCAATAAAGATAATTAGAAGAATGGTCAAATGATAGACTCAGACTAGGTGTCCATTAGCAGATGAACAGATAAGGAAAATGGGGCATATCTATACAATGGAGTATTAGCCATAAAGAAGAATGAAATCAAGTCATCTGAAGGAAAATGGATGGAACAAGAACTCATGATGTTAAGTGAAGTAAGTCAGACTCAGAAAGACAAATATCACGTGTTTTCTCTCATCTACTGAGAAAAAGGCAGAAAAGGCATGAAAGTAGAAGGTGGCTCTTAGAGGCAAAGATGGTGGGTTAGAAGGAGATGGAAGATCGAACACGGTCAGGGTGTGTAAAATGTCACATGACAATGTCACACTGAAACTCATTATTTTGTGAGATTAATATATGCCAAATTTCAAAATTATTTTTGAAAGGGTGGAGGTATAAGTATAGTATTCACTTGATACTGATCATTTATAAACTTTAAAAGCATATTTAACGATCATTTATATATTTATTGGGGCATCATGTTAAATTCTAAGGATGTAAATATGAATATTATTCTTGATATTTTTGTTTTTATTTTATGTGTATGAGTGTATTGCATGTTTACAAGTACATTCATGTCATGCAATGCCTACAGAGGTCAGAAGAAGGTGTCGGATCCCCTGGAACTGGACTTAGGAATGGTTGTTAGCCACGATGTGGGTGCTGGGAGCCAAATCCAGGTCTCCTGCAAGATTAGCCAGTGCACTTAACCACAGAGCCATTTCTCCAGTCCCTGAATATTATTCTTGACCAAATATAAGAAGCACTAGGCTCTAGTTCTGCCCTGCTGCTCTACACTGAGCCATTTCTCCAGTCCCTGAATATTATTCTTGACCTCAAGAAACCAACAGTCCAGTAATTAAAGTGCCTTGGGCTTATTTGACCAAATATAAGAAGCACTAGGCTCTAGTTCTGCCCTGCTGCTCTACACATCTCTTCTCCTGACTCAGTAGAGCTCTTTTTCCCCAAACATATCTGGAGACCTTGTCTCCATTCCCCCAACATAACCTGAAATGAAGAAGAAAGCAAACAAATGAGAACACAGCACCCATCAGAAGAAAAGTGGTGTTTTCAATGACCCTCAGAACCACAAGTAAGAATAATACCAAACAGTAAGGCTCTTGGATGAGTGGAACATAGAAAATATGATTGAGTTCATTTTCACAGATTCAGCAACGTTGCCATGACCTTATGATAGTAAATAAATGTGTAAATGAACTGCCAGATTGGTTAGATGGTTTCCAGTTTCAACTTAAATGCAGATACATCTTAGTGTCTGCTAGCATATGAAATCCTTGAATCTTCATTTCATCTTTTTAGAAGGGAAAGGTCAAGGAGGTGATATAGGGACCGAATAGCAGGACAGGCGATGATTTTATTGATGCCAATAGAGTTTTATCACTGCTCCTCCTTAGCAGATTTGGCTTTCCCAGTCCTGCAAGCTTAGCAATTGCTCTAGGAAACATGATAATACCTAGAAAGCTGTGTCTCTGTGCTCTCCTTCTCTGAATCAGGAGCCTCGTCTGTTTTTCATCACCATGGACCAGTAAATTCGCATCATTCATTCTACCCATTTAAAATACAACTTCACACTTTTAGCAGTGCTGTGTTAACTAAGAAGTTAACATAGAAGTCTAAAAAAACAAGTTGGTTGGTATTTTAGACCTATGTAAAAATTGCAGAGTACTAATTGTATATAATTTTTAAATACTCAAAAGAAGAAAAAAGTAAAAGCAACCACAGTCTGTCACTTTTTCTGTGAAATCCATGCCAATCTTCCATGTGTGTTTGTTATTGCTTTGATTTTCATGTTTCCTTTGCATTGCTTTAATATTCTACATATAATTTAATATTCTGTATATAATTTAATATTTAATCTATTATTCCAACTGGGCATTTTCCAAATTATTTATGAATGACTTCATATTTTTAAAGATTGTGTTGGTTTACATAACTGAGAACTCTACTGTTCATGGCCGTTCATTAGATTTAATAGATATCATTTCCATACTCCCATTACTATAAATAAGCTGTGATTGCACCTTTGTTCATAAACTTCTGTATATGACCTCATGAGGGGTAACTCCCAAGCTGGTCATGCACCAAGTTACATGTCTACGACTTGTCTATTGAGTCTTGAGGCCAGAAATCATGTTTTCCACTTCTGTTCTCTGGTACTCGACAAAAAGCCTCAGTAAGCAAGCAGGAAATACTCACAGAAAGAGTAAAATAGCTGACGGTTCCAATACCAACACAGTATCTGCATGTCTTATGCAGAATTATTAAAAAGAGGCGCTTGTTCACGCCAAGGACTTAAAGCAAAGCAAGCTGGGAGTTACCAAGAGGTTTAAGGACATCACATTGCTGAGGCAGCCTCCTCTGAGAATAAGCTGACCCACAGAAACAGCTTCTCACCTGCCCTTGACAATGTGCTACTGCCAGTTTCTAAGTATGTGCCTACTCTAGGAATCCCTTTTCAGAGGGCCAAGTCAAGTGCAAATGAGGCTCTTAATGATGGCTTATTCAAGTTCCTTGAACCAACAAAGGGAACTTAAATTTTTAAAAATCCCCTGGGTTTACTTTGGGGTCTGGAGATCTGTTTACACACCTATCTTTTTTTCTTCCTTCTTGTATCCCCATCCCCACTGTGAGCTCTGTGAAGAAAGAAATCAAATCTAGCTCATCTTGATTTCTACAAAACTTAGCAAGTGGAACAGAATGCACACAATTCAAACTTGAACTTTGCCTATAGGGTCCCATGCCTGGGGATCTTATCATCTATTCAACAAATGTTTTCTGAGAGTCTGTTGTACACATAGCTATATGCTACCTTGATACAGATATACAAAAAGAAAATAAGAAATCAGGCAATGGCACCATAAGGCTCCACATATAAAAATAAAATCTTGGCTTAAACTAAAGAGACTGAATAAATAACCCAAAGGCAGTGAAAAAGAAGACTCCATGTGGCTAGGAAATTATAGTCTGTGACTCCTCAGAAAATGTAGAATAAACAGTTCACTTTTCTGATTCCTTCAGAGCTGCAGAGCTCAGCGGCTGTGAGAACAGTCTCCCTCCTTTCATTCACCTGGAATCACCAGCTGTGATTATGATTTACTCTGTGGGACTCTGACTCATCACTGTGCTTGATTGGAGTTGGACCCCTCAGGTTGCCTGTTTGCCTTTGAGCCGCCTCGTTCTGCAAACCATTCACATCTGGAAAGCAGCTCCCATTTCCTTTTCACAAAGAGAAGCCCCAGAAACACGAAAAAAAAAAGTCAATTTATAACACGAAAGAGAGAAAATTATTTAAGTAAAAGGCTATAGTAAGGCTCAGTTAGGGTTTAATCAGCCATTTTGAGACAGGCAAAATGCTTAAAGCTGTATATTGCTCCCTGGACACCAGTTCCTCCAAGGACTGCCCTTTCCATAGTTTTCCAATTGTCTTCCTCTCCTACCATCTCCATGTCCTCAACAGCTAAGGGCTTAAATAAATCTGAGGTCTCTGAAAGACTTTGAAAACCTGTTTCACTAAGAGAAATTATGGAGACATGAGCACGGGAAAGGAGCTTCTTTCTTCAGATTCTGGTCTCTAATTAGCTAAAAACAAAAATGCCAGTACAGTTAACTGCCTAAAGCCTTCCACCCTTTCTACATGAAAACCTCCAATTTTGAAGAAATCTTGCCACTAACCCCCTGAGGAAACCTAATGGTTCCTGATTTTACCTTATCAGAGTATAGTCCTCTGCGACCACCCTATAATCTCACTTATTGAAAAGAGTGAAAATGAAAAAAAGCATATTAGCAACCCTCTGAGATGTAACGTAAGAATCACCAAAATAGTATATATGTAATGCTGAGACACTTCATTGTGACTCTTTCTTGAGAGATATACCACACTTGGGTACATCCTCTTTTTTTCCTTGAGAATCTCTCTCTCTCTCTCTCTCTCTCTCTCTCTCTCTCTCTCTCTCTCTCTCTTGTGCTTAAAATCTGTACTAAAAGTATCTTCTAGTGAACCGTGCCTCACATTTGAGAAGCCCACATCCATGTTCTCAGGTATGCTTTTATTTTGTTCTCAAATATCTTTGTTTCTGTTTTTAATAAAATCTCAAATCTGCTTTATTCTGACTAACCTTGAAATTCTTTTCTGAGTCAAAGCCACAAATCCTAGGTTTGTCTAAACCGAGATCCGTAAAATATTAAGGGAACTCCTCAGGCTGCTGAGGTGGCAGAGTGGACCTGTGTCTCTGCCCCCTTGCCACTGACAATACTACTTTGACTTAGCCTTAGTTCAAGCATATGAGAAAATATTAAAGTGTCAATTTCTTTGTCTTCTCAAGCTATCACAATGAAGTACAACAAAGACACCTGAAACAACAAAAATTATTTCACAGTTCTACAGATTAAAAATCTAAGATCAAAGTTTCAGCAATGTTGGCTCCTTCCAAGGAAAATGAGAAAGACTCTCCCATTCCTCCCTCCCAGCTTCCGATAACCTCGGGTATCATCTTGGGTAACGCTCTGTCTGTAGACTGTGCCATCGTCACACTGACCTCTCTGTATGCATGCCTAGCTCTAAACTCCCCCTTTTGTAAAGATGCCTGTCACATTAGATTAAAAATATCACATCACTATCACCAGACATGGTGGCACACAGCTTTAACGCCAGCCACTAAGGAGACAGAGAGAGGAAGATCTCTGTGAGATGGAGGCCAGTCTGGTCTGCATAGCAAGTTCCAGGCCAGCTGCGTTAGGTCTGCGGGGAAACCTAGTCTCAAAAAAACAAAAACGACATTGCTATTGATGGTATTTCGGCTTGACTACCTTTGCAAGGTCCTATTTCTCAATAAAGCTGCATTCTAAGCTTCTGGGAGTTATAACTAAGGTGTGCGCCACAGCACCCAGCCAATGTAACTTTTTTTGTAACTTTTTAAAGAGACAAAACACAACCTATAACAGCCAAAATTCATAGCATCATTACAAGGACTTTCCAGAGTGAATAAATGTTGGTCAGCTTCTAATATAACATACACTTGAGGCAAACAGCATAGAGGAAGGAAAGATTTACTTTACTCATGGATTTAGAGGTTTCTGTCCAGAGATACTGGGCCTTGTCACTCTGGGCCTATAAGGTGCCACAATACATCATCGCGGTAGGAACATGTAGGAAATGAATTATGTTCACCTCATGACAACCAGTAAGGAGAGGATCTGGGATCCAGTATAACCATCAAGCGCACCCACCCACCCTCCCATCCCCCAGTGACCTAGCTACCTTGCACTAGGCTTTACCTTCTAAAGATTCAATCACTTTGCAAGAGTGCCAGATGGTAGAGACCACGTCATTAACGTGCGGCCTTCAATATCCAAATTGGAGCTCTGCTTTTCTATATCCCCTTTTCCCTTTGTCTGTGATTTCAGTTACCCTGATCTCTCTCCCTATCAATACATACATTGCTCAATAGTTTCTTGAGAAACATCTTGGTCTAACACAGTGCAGGGTTCATGCTACATGATAGATGGTATTTCATAAGGAAACTTTACTTTTTATATATACAGATTGTTACTTATTTTTTCTCAAGAATATGTTTATGAATAGAATGGGTGGGCATGCAATAGTATAATGCTTATGAATTCATTTATAAACATGTTTACCTTTGAATTTGTGGATTTGGAGAAATAAAACACTATAGGGCTTCAGGATACCACAGATCAAAAGGTAGGCATATAGAACTCATTGCTTTGAAAGAATAAAATGAAATCAATTACGTAGTGACCTTAGCACTTTGAAGGCTCTCCATGAATGTTATTTATATTTATTCTTCCTGTCGTTGAGTCCTGGAGGCTGCCCTCGCAAGCTTTCTGCTGAAAGGTTTGATTTTCACTGCTGTAGGAAGTGACTGAGATTATGGGATCAAAGGACACATGAAAAACTGAGTGTTAAGGGAATCCCTCTAGGTCTGAGAATATTTTCAGAGCAAATGCTTTGTGTACATTAATACCTCATCACTACTGGAGCACAGAGTATATTCCATCAGTATGGATAATCAGTTAGAAAGTCAGGCAGTAATTATCATCACGGAAAGCTGCATTAACTTGAATAAAAAGTCAGAACTTTGTCCTGAAGATAACATGGAATCACTGGAGGTCAAAAGTATTTGGGAGCTCTTATCTAATCCCTAAAAGATTTTAGGGTTACCTCTTCGGAGGAGGGGGAATGTTAGACTAGGAAAAAGCCCCATTTAAAAAAAAAAAAAGAGTACATAAAGTTGTCAGTTAAAAGGGGAAAAGTTATGGGGAGATATAGGAGGAGTGAGAGGGGAGCGAGTGGGCATGGATTTGATCAAAACACCTTATATGCATGTATGAAATTCCCAATAAATTTTTAAGTAAAAAAAAAAAGTAAATGCGTTATGAAATGCCCAAAATAAAGAAGCATAAGTAGGAAACAGCCTCATTCACCCCTTCTCTCAAGCATTTCTTCATTTGTAAATAAATATATCTCTGCTGTACTGAGTGTTGTTTTAGTTTGGGGTGATAAAAGATGAAAAAGACAGAGCCCCTACTGTAGAATTACATTTATAGTAAGGACTTTTTTGGTTATTCTGAGTGTATTTCTCCTAACTCTCTAGATATCAGTCTTTCCTTTGTAAAATACTAGCAGTATATACTAAGAGTTCCTGGGAAAGTTTGATGCATCCTGGAGAATCAATTCTATGACTGTTTGGCCCAGAATATTATTATACAGTGATTTAAAGGAAGATTTGTAAAGGGAAAGACACTGTTATCCAAAGCAAGCCCTTCACCACTAATTATCTTTCACTAAATTACTTAACTTTCCTAACTTTACAGTAGGACCTATAAAGCAAGATTATCAATATCTGCCTTGAGGGGGTGGTATAAGTGTTCAATATGAAAATAGTATGAACTTCCTAAAGCAAACCTTAGCACATAGAAGTACTCACTGCAGAAATAGGAGATGTGTAGTTTGCATTTATTACTATGTATGTAAATTCTATGTGTGCCATTTATGTATATGTGTGTATGTTTATACATCATATACAGTATACATATACAGATAGTTCATTCTCATATATGTGAAATTTCATCTTTCATAGACACTAGCCAGCATTTGGGTTAGACTACTAACATTTTCAAAATAAGGAGTGTACATTTAGCCAATTACATCTTCTAAAATTCCTGATATCCCCTTGAGAGAATACAATTTGTTTTCCTCAAAGAATACCTCTGGTATATCCAGCTATATATAAAGGAATGGTCTGTAATCATTTATAAATGTCTGATTATTCAGTGAATACATTGCAAATATCCCACAGTTGCGAACTGGATTTGCTAGATGTATGCTTAAATTGATATTTTAATATAATTTAATGTAAATCCTAGTATAATAAATATTAATCCAAGCCAAATATTGACTAATTTATGGAACTTGATTTGCCAGAAAGATGCAGTGACTTGCAATTGCTTAGTACATATGAAATATTTATGTATTGTGTGATACCTGGAGAAATTAAAACATCCTGTGCCCCTAGGCTAACCTTTCAACTAAAGATGTGTCAATAACACTATGGATGTTGAGGAGACTAAGTAGGAGAGAGGTGGGGTAATCTCTCTTGTACCACCCCCTCCAGCCCTAGATCTCCCTTTAGCTGATAGGAGACAAAGGTAGGCTAGACAGGCATAAGGAAAAGCCACAAACTGCATGGTAGGCGTTCACCAGTGCAATCACAGAGCTATACTGCAGTAGGACCCTATATGACCACAGAAAACAGTATAAAATAAGACCACACAAAATCAACTGGGACCAACACATCTCACTGAGACAACTGAATTCATTATAATGAGATCTCCAGGTCTTTAGCCTTACAGAACTGGCTACCCTCAAGCACCTGATGCCATGACATTTCCAAAAGCTCCATTGACTGACAGAAGAAGTAAACCCCATTCTAGCAGCATCCTATTCCTTTAATTCTCTCACCAATTCCCCATATTATGAATAATCCTCCCCTTCACAAGTCTGCCCATAAAATGAGCTATCAAAGAGCCCAGGCTGTGGGACTCTGCCTAGAGGAGCACATACTTCTCCTTTCCCCAGTTTATTTTTTCACCCTATTAAAAAAAATTATTCCAATTCCTTATTTTGTCTCTCTTGTTGATAAAAACCTGGAACATTGTCTAGAGGTCTCAACCTGTATCTCCCACTAGCAATGAAACCTGACATCAGACCTCACCCGCAGGGACCCTCTAATACTTACTCCAAACACGAGGCTGATCTATGGTAGGAAAGCTGAAGATTCAGACCTTTCTTAACATATCAAGAAGAAAATAAAGAGGTCTTGTGTATATATTGTCAAAGCAGATCTTCCTTTACAGCATGATTTCATGAACATCTATTACAAAACTATATTTTCCACAGCAAAATCTTTTTAAACAATATTAAAATTGGGGGGGCGAGGTCCTATAGTAAAAATATAAAATAGAAATGATAAAATAATCTGAACGTACTTGTGTCACGTGCCAGTGATATACAAGGAACAAGAAAGTGGAGGTGGAAAAGTCATTGCTGCTTTCAAGCTTTAGCTCAAGAGGTTAAGTGATAAAATTCTGAAGACCTAAGTTCATCAGGTGGAAATGTACTAGAAACATGATTAGATATTAAAACCTAGCCCAGTGATGGGTCCAGGACCACCAATGCAACTGCAGCTAGTGCTGCGGTTGTCATGACATCCCCAACATAAGCATCCCTTGCTCTAGAGGAGTGTGGTACTGGGGTTTGCCCCATCAGTCAGGCTTTTCTTTTTATTTTGTTGAATGAAGTTAAAGTTGAGTTGCAGGAAAAAAATGAAAGAGATTTGTTTGAAAGTTTTAAGGGGAAAGATCAGAATTACTGAAGAAAACTCTAAAAAAAAAAAAGATTAAAGAATTCTCAGATAGATATTTTTACAGTTTGCCAAATACTGTGATAAAACTCCCAGAATCATCAGTAAAATATATTGGATTGGGGCTGGAGAGATGACTCAGTGGGTAAAGTCCTTGCTGTATAAGCATTAGGAGCTCAGTTCAGACTTCTAGTGCCCATGTAAAATGCCAGACACTACATGCAGTGGCATATACCATAATCTAAGCACTGGGGAGGCAGTGAAAGCCTCATCCCTGAGGTTTGCTAGCAACTAGTCTAGCCAATTGGTCAGCTCCAACCAGGTACAGTGAGTAGGGAGTCTGAGGAGGAATAAACAAAATTAAATAATACCTTTGAAAAAGCCATA
Organism: Nannospalax galili; assembly: GCF_000622305.1. NCBI lineage: Eukaryota > Metazoa > Chordata > Mammalia > Rodentia > Spalacidae > Nannospalax > Nannospalax galili. The sequence continues at coordinate 5,736,187 of NW_008348568.1, forward strand.
TGGAAGCCTATGCTCTAGACGTTTCCTAAAATATATACAGATGTAAAAAGTTTAAATGGAGTTACCCTATAAAGGAGGAACAATGCCTCTCCCAGACTCCATAGGCTGTCAAATAAAAGCCTAGGGCCAGAAACAGGTTACATCTTTTTGAGTTGCTAGTCAATGGGGTCCCATAGACCCCCAAACATGATAGACTATTGCTATTGATCTTGGTCACTCTCCAAAAATTGATGGCAAGACTCTTGCTGAAAACAAAAATCCTCAGTCATAAAACATGGAAAAATCAAGCTGGTAATGACCTGGAATTTCATCCTTACTGGCTAGCTTTCATTGGTGCTGGAAGGAAAAAAGCAATCAGTGGTCTTGCCCATGTGCAAACCCCATAAACTAGTGCAATAGTGCAATAGTGGCATGAATGTTATAGAAGTAACCAACTACTTTCTGATTGGATTTAAGTCCTATTCCACAAGACAGGACTCATGCCTAGCACTGCTAACAGGGCCAAGAACTTGAGGCATGGAAGGACACCAGCCCTAGAAGAGAAACAAACACTATTTCTGCCAAAATGTGTCCCCTGAAAATCTACCCCTACTCCAGTACATGGCCCCACGCCATCTGAACATACTGGCAGTAGTAACTGGACTAAATAAGTTTGAAAAAGAACACATGAAAATGGGAGCAAATAGTGTTACTACTGATATTTCAGAGCTCTGAGTCCCATGTGAGTTCACATATACAATTGCCCTGTTGTGTCTGGAAGCACTTATCTGCTTTGCTGCAGATAGGGGAGGGAACCAAAATATATTGCATGAAATTCACAATAATTCAATTTTTGAGAGAGAGAGAGAGAGAGAGAGTGAGAACAGGAGAGAGAGAGAGAGAGAGAG
>NW_008348568.1:5737091-5742012 GCF_000622305.1 Nannospalax galili
GAGAGACAAGAAAGAGAAGAATAGAATCATAGAATCTCTGGCCTGGGTGGAAACCTGACATTCCAGCTAGGCCAGGTCAATCACTAGGCCAAGAGACCTTAGGAAGGCAGGTTCACTATATTCACGCTAAAGAGATGGGTAGAATAATTAATCCTTCGATGAAATATTGCATTTTTCCTCCCTAGAATTCTTGCCCTAGCACAGTAGTTTGTTGGGCCATGTGGGGCTTTCATTGTAAGTTTTCTTACTTTTTAAAATTATTCAGAAAAACATAACTTCTTCTCTTCTTTCTCTTTCTTAAGTATGATTTCCCTGACACTTTGGGTTTCCCCAACATTTTGGGTTTCTTTACTCTTTCTCTACAGCTCCCCTCCCCACCATGTGCCTGCTAGTCTACCATAGCTGACCTCCATGCCAGCTTATTTAGCATGCCTACTTTCCTTCGCTCCTCCTTTCTCCTCCTCTGGGTAGACATAGAGACTTCCAACTTGCCTGCCTTGGAGTTTTTCTTTTAAACTCTACTATAATTGTCTTCAAGCTTCCGTTTGAGTCCATTCTTAAATTCTTTTATTGATGAAACTAAGAACCCCAAGCAGGGCCCTAGTTTCTCCTATATAAACAGTAGGGTGGGGAGAAGTTGGAAGAGAGGGAATGGAGGGTAAACTTGATCAAAACACACTATAAGCATACATGAAACCTCAAACAATAAAAAAGGAATAAATAAAAAATAAGGTGGCAAGTAATATAGGAGGCTATCCAGTGTCAAACACACACACACACACACACACACACACACACACACACACACACACACACACCAGTACACACATACAACACACATATTTTAAATTTTTACTTTGATTAATGACAATTTCTTTTTCAGTCATTAATGCCCATAACTAATATGTAGTCTTCTTTTTCCAGATGCACTGAGGACTAAATTTCCTAAATATTTTGGGGTTGACAAAGGCCACATATTAATTTCTTAAGGCTCACGTTCAAGTAGGAAAATAGGGTAGAGAAGGAGATTCCAGTGGCATTAAAACTAAAATAGGAAAGAAAGCAACTAAAGAAGACTAGAAATTTACCACTGGGCTGGCTACAAGTAACAAAACTGAGCCTGCACAGAAGGAATACTTAATATGTAAAAGGACCCATAAGGGCCTGCTTCCTTTCCTTTTGGAACCAGGATCCACTTCCACGCTTGCTTGTTTCCCTCCTTTAATAAACTCTCTCCTTTCCTGTTGCTATCCATGTGTCCCTGTCTGAATCATCATTCAGAAGATGAAAGAACCTGGAAATTTCAGCAGAGGCCCGCTGAACTCAAATCTGTACCTACAACAGTGCAACAAATTACTACAGCTGGAAGGGTTATAAATAGCCAAAGGTTTTGGTTTTTGTACAGTCTTGGAGACAATACAAGCTAAGGATATGCACCTATGTTCCCTCTAAAACATTTAGGGAGAATCTCTTCTTCTTCTTCCAGCTGGTGGTAGTTTGAATGGCACTGAAATGAAAGGAATCCTTGGCTTTCAGCTACAACCTCCAAACCTATGTGTCTGTCATTAGTTATTCTTACATCCTGTGATAGAAAACCCCATTCATTTTGGATTAGGTTCTGTCCTAAGGAGTATCCTAGCCTGACCTTATCTGTAAAGACCTAACTTCCAGATAGGATCAAATTCATAGGCCAAGAAGTTGAGAGCAACATATCTTTTGAAAGGACACAATTCAATTCACAATATGCCCGGCGAAAGGTTCTGGCCAAGAAAGGTGAGCAAAAAATAGCACCCATCCTTACCTGCCTGTAGCAGTTTACTACTGCTGTGAGAGTGCAATAACCTCTCTGTGTCTCCACAGGTTTCTCTCCAACAGTCTTGACGCTAGTTATTTCATCAATCTGGACTCAGTAGCAAAAACATGGGGTATGAGTAAATACATTTGCAGTATGAGTAAATACATTTTTGTTGCCTTAATCACTGTAGTTTGGAAGTTTTTTGTTACTATAGCATAACTCTGTCTACCCTGACTGATACACTTTCAGGATAGGAGTCCTGACGCTAGAAGGGAATGAACTGAAAATAAATGAAAAAAAAGTGCTTACAGGCATTCGGGTTAATCTAATTTAAGGGAACTAAAATTTGAACAGGGTAAATGTAAGAAGCTGAGTCTCTGGGGAAATTTCAGTTTAAAGATCTGAGAGCAAATAAGAGTTAGTTCAGTGTGAGGATTTTATTTTTAATGAAAAACCCATCCTTCTGTTGAGTTTGCACCATGATTTGGGCTCACTTAATCCTCACAATAAGCGCCATAAATCAAGTGCTTCTAATAGGTACAACTCTTGCTACCTTAATCCTGACAGATGTAGGCTCCACACATCCCCACATCCTAGGAAAGACTGTGATGAACAAAGGGAATTGTCATACAATCATACAGGCGCTGATGCTAGCAAGGATACTGTGGGGAATCTAAGTCATTGTCTATGAGTGAAGAAAATAGAAGCATAAATAGGATGCTCACAAGGTGAACGAGGAAAAGGTGTTGAAAGAATTCACAAAGGATGTGGTGGCAGAGTGAAACATGATTGTGAGAAAACCAAAGAATATCTAGGTATTGTGGGATGTTATTAGACATCAGGACATGTTAGAGAATTGGAATGCATGATGGATAGGGTTGTTTTGCAAGAATTGACAAATATTTGGGAGATACAGCCTTTCTTAGTCAACTTTCTGTTACTATAACAAATAATCTGAGAAATGAACTTACAAAGAGTTTAGTCGGTTCACAGTTTCAAGAGTTCCATCCTTGTTGTTCTGGGCCTGTGCAGAATATCATGGTGAGAACATGAGGCAGCATAACGTTACTTACCCCATGGCCAGAAAGCAGCAGGTTCCCCACAGTTCCTCCCCAAAGGACCCTAAGACCTCCCAGTTGGCACCAATCTGGAACAACCCAAATAAATTGCAAAGGTGATTTTGGAAATGAACTCCCTAATCTCACAATCATGCTTTTAAGTGAAATTATAGCCCAGTCAACAGCTTGACTACTACCCACGAGAGATTTTAAACACAAGATTAAGATCTTGAACCAACTTACCCAGATTTCTTACTCACAGATATGGTGAAATAATTATTTGCTTTTGTTTGCTTTGTTTTTAATATTTTTATTCATTATTTCAGAATTTCATACATGCATAAATGTATTCTGGTCATATTTTTTATTAAAAACTTTATTGAGAATTTCATACGTGTATATAAGGTGTTCTGATCAAATCCACGCCCACTCTCTTCCCTCCAGCTCCTCCCATATCTCCCTATCACTTCGTGTATTCTCTCTTCTTTCTTTATTTCTTTTTCTTTTTAATGGGGCTTTTAGCTACTCTAACATTCCCCCCTCTGAAGAGGTAACCCTAAAATCTTTTAGGAATTAGATAAGAGCTCCCAAATACTTTTGACATTTTTGGCCTTTGGAACAGAGTATGAGGCCCAAGGACATTTTGACTTTTAGCCAAGAAAGTGGCTACTTTTCTTTGGGGTCTTTTTACCCTAACTGCCTAGCCAATACCTACCTACTGTTCTTATCATACCATCCTCTGAAGAGCAGGATGCAGATTGCTCTGGCTTCTTCCATGCTGAACAGGGGTGCAGGGTGAGGCAGTTGGGACCCCTTCTTCAGTGGGTCTATCTAAAAGACTCCCAAATTACATATCTCTTATCTATAGGGAGAAAAGAAAGTCCTTGACTGGTGCCTAGGAGATGTGAAGGAGAAATAAAGGCAAGAGTCATTAGAATTACAAGTTCTAGACAGGGAATCAGAAAAAAGTCAAAATAAGGCAAATTTCAAATGTTCATATCAGAGTCCATTGGAATTTCTTGATGAGAGCTTCCAAAAGCATCCCTCCATTGGATTTCTCCTCATTTTTCTTTTGTCTGCCAGGCTGGACTCGAGAGTGATGGACTCAGGATTTGTTTTCAGGCACTCTGATAGCTGTTGAAGTAGCTAGAATCAGTATCAGTACCCTCTCAAAGGCTTCTAGATAGGGGGAGAAAACAAATTTAGCCATCATTTTAGGACAGGTGGGCACTACAGTATTGCAGACCAAGGTTTGAAGTCTTACATCTGAGAAGCACTTTCTTCTTAGAAACAAAATCATCAATGAGAAATAATTGTCTAAATAACATTTTATATGGACTTAAGCCTAGTGTCTGGGAAGTCTAATCCCTTGAACTCTTAAAGAAATATACTGATCACTTTAATCATTGGTTATACTTTCCTTTTGGGTGTTTAAGACCACACAGCTCAAATAAACCAATTTATTTTTACTCTTGAGCTCCTTTGAGGATCTGTTCCTCAGGGGTCACAGAAGCTTGGGAGGAGCCCCTGGCCCCTTTCTTTTACCAGTTCCATCTATGTGAAGATAAGTCAAAAGTTCTGCTCAACCATGTCTGTCTTCACTTGGAAGCATGAATGAGATGTTTCTTCTGTGTTGACTCTTCTCTTTGTAGACCCAACACTGGTTCCAGTCCATCTCATGGGATCTCCATGGCCTCTCTGAACAAGAGGACAGGTGACTCACCACAGTTACAGGATATTTTGAGAGATGTTCCACAGTCCCCTGGAACTCAGTCTACCTTGCAAGGCAAGGCACAAAAAATGGTCCTTTTAGTCCTTTAAGTCCCTATGACCACATTAGCATAGGCCTCATTAGTATAGGCTCAGCTGAAGTCATGATGATAGTAGTTATGTCATGCAGAAGGGACTGCTGTATAGCATCATCTTATTAAAAGGACCTAGAATTTAAAAGGCTTTGGTGCTAGGATCCACATATGAGGGAGAACATACATCGTTTTTCTGAGTCTGTGTTACTTCACTTACTATAACAGTTTCTAGATCCATCAGTTTCCCTGCAAATTTCATTATT
>NW_008348568.1:5742414-5790384 GCF_000622305.1 Nannospalax galili
TGCCTAGCCAATTCCTACCTCCTATTCTTATCACACCATCCTCTGAAGAGAGTACCCAAATTGCCAGTAGGGAATTGGGCCGCAGACTGCTCTGACTTCTTCCATGCTGAACAGGGACAGAGGGTGAAGCAATTAGAGTACCCCTTCAGTGGTCTATCTAAAAGACTCCCAGATTGCATAACTCTTTTCTTTAGGGAGAAAAGGGTCCCTGACTGGTGAATAGGGGCTATGAAGGAGAAGTAAAGGCAAGAGTAGATAGCATCACAAGTTCTAAACAGAGAAAGAGAAAAAAGTCAGAACAGGGCAAATTTCAAATTTCTCTCATATCAGAGTCCAGTGGAATTTCTTGACAAGAGCTTCCAAAAGCATCCCTCTATTGGGTTCCTCTTCATCTAACACGTTTTGCCTCATTTTTCTTTTGTCTGTTAGGGCTGAACTGATGATTGATGAACTCAGGATTTGTTGTCAGGTACTTTGATAACTGTTGGCATGACTAGAATCAGCTCCCTCTTAAATGACATCCAGATAGGGAGAGAAAACAAATTTAACCATCATTTTAGAGCAATAGCAGGTTGTCTCCCTTACCTACAGGTGGGCACTATGGTATTGCAGACCAAGATTTGAAGTCTTACATCTGAACAACACTTCGTGCTTAGAAACAAAATCATTAATGAGAAATAATTGCCTAAATAACATTTTATATGACTTAAGCCTAATGTCTGGGAAGTCAAATTCCTTGAACTCTTAAAGAAATATGCTGATCACTTTAATCTTTGGTTATACTTTCCTTTTGAGTGTTTAAGACCATATAGTTGGCTCAAATAAACCAATTTATTTTTACTCTTCAGGTTGTTGGAGGATCTGTTCCTTAGGGGTCAGGTAGACTTGGGAGGAGTCCCTAACTCCTTTCTTTTACCAGTCCCATCTATGTGAAGATAAGTCAAAGGTTCTGCTCAATCATGGCTGGCTTTACTTGGAAGCATGGAGTAAATGTTTCCTCTGAGTTGACATTCCTCTTTGTAGGCTGGACATTGATTCAAGTCCATCTGGTGGGGTCTCCATGGCCTCCCTGAACAAGAGGGCAGGTGACTCAACACAGTTACAGGACATTTTGAGAGATGCTCCACAATCTCCTGGAATTTAGTCGACATTGGAGGGGAAGGAACAAAACCTGTCCTTTAAGTCCCTCTGACCTTTACCCCCACTCCTCCTCCTAACTCTTCCCAAATCCACCTCCATTTCTCCCAAGTCTCAACTTCATGTCGTTTTTTTCTCTTTTAGAACCAACTGGGTACAGTTCGTGCTCCCATATTCTCATGGGTGAGGGGCATCCGCTAGGGCATGGTATATCTACCAAAGACCAATTCCTGAAAAAAAAAAAAAAAAAAAAAAAAAAAAACGGATTTCCCTTCCACCCAGAAGACATCAACTGCCAATAGCTCCTGAATGCGTAGAGGAACTTGCAAACCCTGACAACCTGAGCTCACTCCCCAGGACCAACATGGTGGAAAGAAAGAATCAGCTTCCTCAAGTTGTTCTTTGACCTCCACACTTACACCATGACCTCATGTGCAGCACCCGTGCGTGCACACACACACAAACACATACACACACACACATGCACACACAAACACACACACACACATTAAAAAATGTAATTTAAAAACTTAAAAGATGCTGGATTGGGTGATAATTTGTCATTCAGACATAGGTAAACAGTATACCTGATATTCCATCCTAACTAAGCAGCCTTAGCTGAATTATCCAGGCTTTCAGGGATTCAGGTTGTGTATCTATAAAATGGGCTTGATTATATCAATCTCATATTGTTATTGTGAATTACAAATGAGAGAATACATTTGAATCACTATAACTGATAGGGTTCCACAGTTACAGAAAAGCCAGACAACCCAGTCCTTCCAGAATGTCTCTGCTGTCCTTGCTCCACTGTTACTGGCTAGCCACCACAAGCTGAAACAGCCCCTTTGTTTGGTTCAAGCAAAAGTCTCCAGAAAAAAAAAAACCATGTGTTTCCCAAGGACATGTTAGCTCAGGCTCTACAGCTGTGCATGCTCTCTCTATCTCCCAACCCTATATAATCTATAACAGTTCCCTCCCCCCCTTACACAGCTTTTCATTACTGCAGAAAGGTTGTTGCCCCACATTGAATAAATGCAGTTCAGTCTGCTGAAAGGTCTGGTTCTGTCTAAACTTTATTTTTTCTCTCTGCTCTTCTAAATCATTTGGTGCCAGGAGAGATTTGGGGGGCCCATCCCAATACCCCCAAGTCCTCTCGAGACCAACTCCCAAAGGCCACTGATGGCTCTGGCTCTGGCAGCTGTGACAGTCCAGCACCTTAGCTGAGTCCGTTCAAGCCCACCTGACAGGTAGACCTGCCCATCTGTCACTCTCAGGACCCTCTCATTTCCTATATTGTCTCTGTCCTATCTTGGGACTCATCCAGGGAACACAGGTGCCCTCCCAGCCTGCTATTGGACTAAACGGCCACTCCAGGCAACTGGAGGCCCAAGAGGTCTTTGTGACTTGAACATCTACGCAGGGGTTGCAAGACTTGTGTCTAGAAGTCATGTTGGAGCCTTGTGTAAACCCAGGTGGGGCTCCTGAGAGACAGGCGGGACAGTCTTTCATTTTCACCTTTCCTTCTTGCTTTCCCGCCCTCTCAGACCTTGCCAGACCTTCAGACAAGAGGCCACTCTCCATCTACCTGCGCTTTGCACCCACCACGTTGGGACAAGGAAACCATTGGGCCTGACTCAAAGGCACCCTGATCACGTCTCAGGAATCCCAGGGTTCTCTCCATTTTCCCCAGGTCCTAACATTTAGGTGGCTTTGGAACTCTGGGAGCTTCCCACTGGGCCCTTGTCTTTCACCTTCCTGGAGTCCACAAGGCAGGGGGATGCCCACTCCTAGACATCAGGCCCATTTTCAGAGGGGCACCTGGGGGGGGGGCTGGGTTTGACCCCCGTTCCTTTTTTACCTTGTCCTCAACAAGGGTTCCAAATCATCTGTTCCAAAAGATACACCTTTAACCTGTCTCTGGACTGATCTACAAGAGCCCCATTTTCAGGACCTCAATTCAAATTTGGCCCAAAACCCATTAGACAATGGCCATTGCTGGTCCAAATTCTGATCCTTTTATTTCAATATCCTCATTTAGGCAACTTTATCAAATGAAATGGAGATGGGTTCGAGACCCCCTCCCCCCACTTCTGTAACCCTTGCTCTGCCTATCAAATTTTTCTCAGACTTTGCTTCATCCAGCCTTTGACTTCCCAGGCACATAAATGCTGACAGGTCTTGCCAGCAAAAGTGCAGGCAAGCCACCTCCCTGCTTCATTCCTCTCCCTCCTCCCAAACGGCTTTCCCAGCTCTTTCAGTCTTTGGCCCTGTGAAGCTCCAAGGCTTCTCTCCTTGTGACTCCCTGGCCTGGTCCTCTAGAAACAGGGGTTTGTTTACTTCCTGCCCCTGCCGTGACACTGGCTTTCTTCTTTTGTCCACTCTATGTGGTCAGGATCCACATTCTACATATCTTTTTCTCTGCAGCCCCAACTGGAGAGACGGTCCAGCAGTTAAAAACACTGTTCTTCCAAAGGACCTGGGTTCAATTCTCAGCACCCAAGCCTCAGTGGTTTGTTCCTTTCATGATTAAATTTCTCGGTTTCATTTCATTCAGCTGTTTGTTGACTTTTAAAAGAAACTCTTTTATGTTTCTCCACTCACTGCAAATTTATTTCCAGGTTTCCTGTCTCCCGAGGAACCACCGTCCTCCAAACTTTAGTTTCCATTCTGTTTGTGGGATTTCCATCCCACCCCTTCACCCTTGCCTTCTTGGTCACCTAATAATATTTATTGTAAACCTCATCCTGACACAGTTTTTCTCTCTACTGTCTACTCTCATTCAAAACCTAAAACTCTCTAAATTATGTTTTTAATTATGTTGTTATTAAGTTCTTTTGGGACCCAACAAAGCCCCAGTGTGTACACAGGTTATACTAATTTATTACTTTATCTTTTTTAATATTTTACTTATTATTTTAATTTTATGTGTATGTGCATATTTTCTGCATGAAGGTAACTGCACCCATGTTGTGCAATGCCTGGGGAGGACAGGAGAGGCTGTCAGATCCCCTGGAACTGGAGTTATGGACAGTTCTTAGCTGCCATGTGGGTGCTGGGATTTGAACCCGGGTCTTCTGCAAGAACAGCCAGTGTTCTTAACCGCTCAGCCATCTCTCCAGCCCTATTACTTTATCTTTTATGTTTAATTTCAACAAAATAATACTATGTAGTACTCCCTTCTGATATCAAACCACTGCCTTTTACATGACTTCAACTGTGCCTACTTATAGAAGACCACCATAATCAATTTTTTTTGATTATCTTGCTTTGGGTGCACTTAGTTTTCATGTAATTATGTCATAAGTGTCTATGATAATCACTTTAAACTTTCATGTAATTATGTCATATATGTATTCTCATGTGTGGAGATCTCATCTAACTCTGTCACGAGTCTATAATAATTATCTTCATATGTTATTTATGTCAAGACAATTTCAAACTGTGGCCTCTTCAGTTTTTACATTCTCATTCTTTTTACTGTGCACAAGAATTAGTGGTTTTATTTTTGACATGCCCAATCAGAATACACATGTGTAAACTTATAAATATGGGTGTTTTGATGATACATTCAAAGGCCTTATAAACTTGGGTGCCCTAATCATTTGTAAATCTCTTAAACTATGTCTCTAGGTCTATTAAGCATATTGCAACCCTTTTAAATGCTAATTGCTTATACAAAACAACATCTAAGCCAGTTGTTTAAGGATCCTATTTGTTAAATGCCTTTTTTTATTTTGGTTTTCTTTCAACGTGTGTTAAGATATCCATTTTGTTTCTTTACTTTAAAAATATTTTGGTTTGGGGGATGGAGAGATGGCTCAGAGGTTAAGAGCACTAAGTGCTCTCGCAGAGGACCCAGGTTCGATTCCCAGCACCCACATGGTGGCTACGAACCATCCTTAACTACAGTTCCAGGGGAATCCGAAGCCCTCTTCTGACCTCCGCAGCATTGCACGACATGGGTGCACTCACATACATGCAGACAATGCACTCAAACACATAAAAATAATAAATAAAAAAATTTTTTTAAAAGAACTATTGGGATAAATGGTCTTTCCAAATCTATTTTTTTCTAAACAGAAAGTCTTATTGATTCCTTTCTTGCAAATCTATGCTCTCCTCTCTAGATGTTCCTATTTCAGGTCTTACAGTACTTACACATATTTTCATTATAATTATGACACTAGTCTGTGGGAATAACAGCCACAAACTGAATAAATGGAGGGACCATGCCAGTCACTATGTAAGTGCTATTAGGTATACGATTCCTTCCATTCTAACTCCAGCCCTGTAAGGAAAATTCTGTGTACCTTTTATACACATGGAAAGGTGAAATTATCTGACAAGATTCCAGTTTCTGGGACCATGATTACATGGCCCCAACCCAGTGCTTTATAATCTATTAATAAAATATTTTTTTAAATAATTCTCACTAAAATTTTCTTCTTGATAAAAATATTACTCAGATATAAAACTTTAGATCTGGCCTAGTTCAACACTACAGTGCCTACCTATAGCCAAAAAAAATAAATAAATCCACTATAGTTCTTATCTAAAAACTAAATGATGACTAAATTTGTTTTCTTTCCTTGTCTAGAAGCCATTTAAAGGGAAACCCACATTGTAATTCTAGCCACTCAAACAATTATCAATGTGCCTAAAAATAAATCCTGAGTTCAGCCATGGCAGCCAAAGTAAAAAGGAATAACCCAATAGATGGATGCTCTTGGAAAGCCCTCATCAAGAAACTTTAATTTGGACATTTAAAATTCACCCTGTTCTGACTTCTCCTGGATCCCTGGCTAGAACTTGTGTCTAACTACTCTTACCTTTACTCCTCCTTCACATCTCCTTCCAGGCACCAATCAACGACTCTCTTTTCTCTGTATAGCTAATTGCTATACACTTTGGCAGTCTTTTAGATAGACCCACTGAAGGGGTACCCCAGTTGCCATTCAATAAGGGAAAAGATAGAATGACCCATGCCCAAATTCCCTATTGGCAATTAGGGTTACCTCTTCAGAGGAAGAAGTAATAAAAATAAAAGGTAAAAACTGACTAGGTAATTTTAGGTAAAGACACTAAAAGAAAATGGCTAGTTTCTTTCTGGTTAAGAGTTAGAAATTCCCTTGGGCCTGGGAATAAGCTTGTCCCTACCTGAGGCTAGGGATGGCAGAACTATCTAATTCAAAAATATCTCTAGTTCCACTATAACTAGAAGCTGAGGAGGCCAATGAAGGGTTCTGGTTTTTTCTATACTTCTCTTTCTTTTCCTAAAGTAATACCTTGTTCCTAAAAGACATGCCGACCAGCACCTCAATGGACCTGGACTCCTGGAATGAGGACTACACTGACCAGCTCATCTTCCCATCCTCTCCTTGTACTATGCTTCCTTAACCTTTGTCTCAAAAAATTCTTACAGAATCTCCTTACTGAGCATCCTATATGACTGCCCAAGCCACTACCTGAGACTAAGTTAAGGCTATGTTCACATTCCATGCCACCTGAGGACTCCTTCTTAGTTAAAAGAAAAATGCCCCCATTCTTTTTTATGTCTTCGGGGTCTGGAATGGTAGAGTGCCACAGCTGCAGGAAAACCAGCCATCCCACCCCTGCCAGGATGTCGCTCTGCTGTTCATGGTCCACTGTTATCAACTAGCCACATCCACACTGAAACAAGTTTGTTTGGTTCAAGAAAGCAGCTCCAGGAAAGAAGGAACCATGTTTTTCCCAAGAACACCTTAGCTCAGACTCCACAGCTTTCGAGCTCTCTTTATTTCCCAACCCTATATAATCTACAACAATCGCCTCCCCCCTTACATAAGTTTTTACTCCCACAGGAAGGTTGTTGCTCCTCCATGAAAAAATACAGTTCAGTCAGCGGAAAGGTCTGGCTCTGGTCGTTTATCTAAACTATTCTTTCTCTGCTCTTCTAAATCTAACAATAACAATTTTAAGAATGTAGCAAGTCTTCAATAAATGTCAGCTTGTGTTTTTATGAAAAATCTAATGGTAGACATTAGCATGTGGCAGATGAGGTCAACACTAAGATGCAGAATTGCACAAGTAAAGGAAAGCATTACTCAAAATGTCTTAAGCAATAACACATAACGGACAGGTTAACAGAACTAAGGAGCAAAGAAAGATGGGGACTTAGGGACAGTTACCAGAAAATCTCTAGATCTGCTGGTCTTCAATTTCCCAAACTCTTCACTGTCTCATCTCTCAGCATTTTCCTGAGCATATTTCCAACACGTGAGCTAAACAACTACAGTGGTCACAGGGCCTATGTGTTGAACATAAATCCAAACAAGGACAGAGCTGTTCTTCAATGAATCCAGGATTTCAGGCTGAATTGTCCAAATTTGGTTATGTAACTGTAGGTGGCCCTAATAATTTGACCATGGGAGAGCCCACAGCTACCCATGTTAAATACTCTACCTTTCACCAGAAATGATGTGAAAATGTTAATATCATAGCATCAGCCCATGAGCATTTGTTGGAGATGTCATTATACAAATAACATCATTATTACAAATTGAGGGAAGATAGAACCAAGGTGTTAATGTCAACACAGAAGCTGTTATTATAGGTGGTTCCAATTCAAACTCAGAGAAGTTGCACTATGATATCAATAGCAATCAATATGATTGGTTAAAATAAAAAACAAAATTAACATGAGAATTGGGAAGTATTAAGGTTTGGATATGAAATAGCCCCCCCAAAAGGCTTATTTGTTAAAGGCGGCTTGGTTGCCAGTTGCTGGGCTTTTGGAGAGTGACTGGCTCATGAAGGCTCTATTTTCTGATAATCTAGTCTTCCGATAAATTTAAAATTTGATAATATTATTGGTAGACAGTAGAAACTAGCAGATGAGGCCCGGTTGAAGGAAATAGATAACAGGGTACACATCGGCAAAAGGTCTATCTTATTTCTAGAAATTCCTCTTCTCTTTCAGATTCCTGGCTAACATGAGGTGTTGTGCAGCAGTTTCCTCTGAGATAAAACATTCCACCATGGAGAGAAACTCATTGAGACATCAGGTGTTGTAAAGGGAAGTAAAACATTCCATCCTGCAGGGAAGCTCGTTAAGCTCAGGAAGTACACAACAAAAAAGCTCCAGGAAGTTCCTGGAACTGAACAGATTCCTGAGGTCCCTCCCTCCCCACCAAGAGACACTCTTGAATAAATTAAGCTGCCTAGAAAAGGCTCAGAGCCTCCTGGAAGAGGTAGAGACCAGCTGAGCTGGCTGGAGGAACACCCACTGATCTGTGGAGATGCCTGCAAGTTATGCAGTACACTCCAAGGTTCCAGCTTTCGTGAGCTGTCACCCATGCTGAGTGGGCATTTGGTGAAGCAGCTACCTTTGAGTCATTCCTGTTCTTGTAAGAAATTGTTTACAAATACTCCTGTTAGTAACCCCACTAAAACTCATTGGTTCACCAAGTTGGATTTCAGTGGTATCCTTACTTTGGTCTGTTGTTGGTTCTTTATCTATGGTCAGTAGACATTTATTCATGTATCCTCAGAAATAGAGTCACACACATGAGTTGATCATCTCCCCTCCCAGGACATTTTAGCATCATATTTTAGACTTCACAGGCCTAAAAGAAGTGGAGCCAACTGACCATGGATTGAAACTTCTGAAACTATGAATCTAAATAAACACTGCCTCCTTTAAATTGATTTTTCTCTGGTATTTGATCACAGTAGCAGAAACACAACTAAGATAGGAAAGCTATGCAAACAATATAGTGTGTGTGTGTGTTTGGATGTGGTAGGAAAAGACCAAGTTAAGGAGTTTTAAGACTAGGACATAAAGAGTGACATTTATCAAGACAAGAATCTCTGAAGAAGATACAGATTAACAGTAAATTAAAAGTAAAGCCAACAAGATAGACTAGAAGCTCTCAGGCTTTCTTCCAACACACATACAAACACATGTGTGCGCCCACACACACACACACACACACACACACACACACACACACAGAGCCAACAACTACCCAAAGACAAGAATATTATCCTAAACATCCCAAATGGGAGACTGAAATGCTATTTTGAGCCACAAAACTAAGAAAACTCATGGATGAGGGGTAAAATGAATGATCCCCTTCACAACACCACCCTTTCTCCAAATTTGTACAGTGCCACACACAGAAAATTGCCTCAATCCACAGTTTCTGCAGTGGGAAAATGACTTAGGTGCAGATATTCTGCTTTTTCACCATTCTTGGGCCTTTCACAGGAGACTCCCTCCTGTCTCATCCCACAGGAAATACAGGCAAGGTCAGACCACCCACGGTCAGCGAGAAACAAGGAGATCCTTTCTAATTGTTCTGCAATCTGGCCAATTGAAGGTGATATGCTAGATAAACTCACCAACAATATAATTTGAAGGATCATAAGAAAATTCTATAAACAACTATATGCCAGCAATTTATACGATCTAGAAACAAACAAATACCTGGACACATAAAACCAACTAAGACAGAGACAATACAAGCACATCAATAGATGTCATGCATGCTACATTAACAAAATGAAAGATAAAGTTCATGTGCTCATCTCAAAAGATGCACGAAAAGAATTTGACAAATTCCATCCTTCTCATGATTAAAATAAAAAACTTCTCAGTCAATTAGATATGGAGGTACTCTACCTCTACATCCTAAAAGACATGTAGCCATAGGTTAGCCAAGGTGAAAAGTTGAAATCCTTCATTTGGACCAAAGGAAAGATAAACATGTACACCCTCATCACTTTTCAACAGAGTATTGGAAGCCCTGGTCAGAGTACTTAGACAAAGAAAGAAAGAAAATTCACCCCAGTAGGAAAAGAAGACACTGTTTCTACTTGACAACAACTAGACTCTATATATAGAAAATTCTAAAGATCCCACCAAAAAAATTTGTTATGACAGATAAGTTTACTAATGTTGCCTCATTTTTAAAAGTCAACATACAAAACTGGTAGTATTTCTATATACAAACTGTCTTAAAAGTGAACTAAGAAAATAATCCCATTTCTAAAAGCAACCAAAAAATAAATACTATCTCTGTCATGGCTATAGACAAATGAAATTTCTTATGTGCTAAATATGGACTCATATTTACAAACAAGTGTACTGTGTACCACTCATCAAAGAAGCTTCTTTTTGCAACAGATGGAGGCTATCACAGAATTCCACACTGGTCACACACAGGGAATATTCACCTGAGAGATGCCCAACCCTGGGTGACACATCCACAGTGGAACCTCTACACCTAAGCCTCATGGAACATAGTAGAACAAGTGGGTAGAGCAAACACTAATGCGTCCTTCAACCTCAACTCTCACCAGCAAAGTTTCCTCATACTACAGAGTACAATGCACACAGAAGGCCACAACTGGCCAAGTTCATCCAGAAGACCCATGCTGACTCAATCAGAAAAGGGCCCAGTATGGAGTGGGGGAAATGGGTGGCAGCCCTGGCCCTAGCCTAGGAACTGTTGGCAACTGAGTACTGCTGGGTAAGGGAGAGTAGATCTTCTTTAAGCAAGAGACTCTAGACAGGCTGACTAGCCCCCAGTGGATGAACTTGTACCAAAGGGCATTTGGGTACAAATGCTTAACCAGATAGGACTTAACATTCATGCCAGAATGAATGAGGTCTGGTGGGAGGGTATCGGGGGGTGGGGGAGGGGGTCTAAATTTGATTAAGAACTATTTCGTGAAATGCACAAAAACTCTCTCTCTCTCTCTCTCTCTCTCTCTCTCTCTCTCAGAGAGAGAGAGAGAATCAAACTTGTGTTCCCAAATGTCCTTCCCTTTAGGGTTCATCCACTGGAATCTGGTCAACATACAAAGAGTCTTATCTTTAAACAAGGCTGACTCTCCCCTTCCCAGAAACTACCAGTTGTCAATCATTCCTCAGGTAGGGTTAGGGTATCTTACCTACTTCTCCACATCTATGCTGGGATTTTGTCTGACTTGAGCTTACATGGTACTTATGCATGATGTCACCATTGCTGTGAGTTCATATGAGCAACTTCCCAGCTGTCTGGAAAATTCTGTTTCCTGTGGTCATCTACCACCTCTGGCTCTTACAATCTTTCCACCTCCTTTTCTACAATGATACCTGTACTTTGGGAGACAGAAGTTTGATATAGGTATCCCTATTCAGGTATAAGCAGTCTGGAGCCTCTTTATTCTCTCCATATAGACCAGTTACGGTTCTCTGTGACAATCACCATCTATTGCATCAGGAAGCTTCTCTGATGAGAGTTGAGGAATACATTCAGCAATGGCTGTGACAAAGGTCATTAGGAGTCAGTTTAATACTATGTTCATTTAGCAGGATAAGGATGCTGTATTAGTCACTTTTCTGTTGTTGTGATAGAAACACTGACCAAAGCAATACTGTAAATGGAAGGAATAGTTTATTTGAGCTTATGATTCCAGGGGAATTACAGTCCGGTTCAAGGGGAATTACAGTCCATCGTGGCAGGGAGGCATGGTGGCTGGAGGTGGCTGGAGCAGGAGCAGCAGAAGCTAAGCTCTCACATCATCACACAGGCACAGGAAGCAAGAGAGTGACTGGAAATCCAGCAAAGCTTAAGAACTCTCTAAGCCCACCCCCAGTGATGTGCTTCCTCCAGGATAGCCACACCTTCTAAAACCTCCCAAAACAGTGCTATCATCTGGGGACAAAATATCCAAATACTTGGAGCTTATGGGGGACATTCTCATTGAAACCATCACATCTTCCATAAATGATGTTGGGAAAGACAGCTGCCCATACACAGAAGAATGAGGTTACACCATCATCTCATACAGTACACAAAAGTAAACTCAAAATTAATTAAAAAGTGAAATATAAGACCTGAAACTGGGAAAAGACATAAGCAAGCACAGGGAAAACAGCCACAGCATTGGTCTGCGCAATGATTCTTTGGAACTTAATTAAAAAGGCAGACATCAGAAACACTAATAGACAGATGGGAGGGCAAGAAAAGCTCCAACATTTCTGCATGGCAATAGAAACAATGATAAACTTCCTGTACCTGCTTGAAGATGTGAGAGCTTAGTTTCTGCTGCTTCTGCTCCAGCCACCTCCAGCCACCACGCCTCCATGCCATGACAAACTGTAATTCCCCTAGAACCATAAGCTTAAATAAACTCTTCCTTTTATAAGTTGTTTTGGTCAGTGTTTCTATCATGCAACAGAAAAGTGACTAATACAGTAACTGGTACCAGGAGTGGGCTGTTGGCTGTGAAGAACCTGACCATGTGGGGTTTTAAAGAAATGTGGAAAACTTTGGAAGGTTGGGCTAGAAAAGTGGTTGATTGCTGTAAGCAGAGCTTAACAGGCCATTCTACTAGGGCCTGGAAGGAAGTAGTGCGGAGGACAATGTAGTTCCACAGGGAAATAAGGACTTAAGCAGAAATTAGAATATTTTGGCAAAGAATATGGCTGGAGTTGGCCCACAGCCAAAAAAACTTGCCTGAGGCTAAGTTGAAAGCCATGGACTAATTTCTCTGGTGGAAGAAATTTCAAGACAGCATAATGTAGAAATGGTGGTGTGGCTATTACTGATGAATATTATACAGATTTACAGTGAAAAAGAGTAAATGGGTCAGAAAGAAATACAGAATGTACAGGATGGATTGAAAAAGAGCACTGGGAAGACTAATGTTGGAGCCCTGGCACGTACTGGAGAGGATCCCTTTGATAAGGAGATTAAAATGATTAAGGAGGGACATAGAGATTCAAACTTAAACAATGGAGAGAGTGCCTCCAGGGAAAGCCCACACCCAGCTAAGCCTCCAACTTGTGAAAGCAAAATGCTGCAGGGACCACTGAAGAGAAAACCTTCTAAAATGGATAAAGCAGACTGGAACCCATCAAAAACTTGCAGTCAAACTTGGCAGTGTCACCTGGTACTGGTTTAGAGGCATGAAAGATGCAAGAGTAAAGGGGGTACAAAAGACAATCCACAGAATGGGATAAAATACTTGTAGACCATATGTCTAAAGAAAGGTTAATATCAAAATATGTAAGGGACCCGAACAACACAATAGCAAGAAAAAACTTGAAAATGGGCAAAGGAATTGAATGGACCTTTCTTTTCAAAGAATGGCCAAAAAAGTACAAGGAAAAAATATTTAATACCACTATTCACTAGGGAAATGGAAATTGAAATCATAAGATGCCACTTCATGCCTGATGGAATGGATTTTGTCAAACAGGTGAGTGGTAAGTCTTAGAGAAGACACAGAAAATGAAACACTTATGCATTGTTGATGAGAATACACACTTCTAGGTATATATCAAAGGAACTGAAAATCATATGCTAGAGGGATATCTGTGAAAACACACATGTACATGCTGGAATACTACTCAGCCCTTGAAAGGGTTAATCGTGCTATTTGAAGCAACAGGAAGAATCTAGAGGACATTATGCTAACTGAAATATGTGAGGCACAGGCAGGCAAATGCCACATGACACAACTTAGGTATGCAATCTAACAATCTTTAACTCACACAAGCATGGAGTAGAACAAGTTACCAGAAGCCACGGGGAGAGTGGACAAGGAGAGAGAGAATAGGGAACTTTTACCAAAGGCAAGTTTCAAATAGACAGGAATAGGTTTGCAATGACAGCCAGGAACTCTTAATACTGTACTACATATTGAAAAGTAACTAAGAGAATGAACTGCAGGTGCCTCACCATGAAATGTGATAGGAAGGTAAGAGGATTGTGAGACAGAGACAAAATTGGGCTATATAAGCATGTCCCATGCTAGTTTGCATTTTAAAAAGGATTTGAGTGAGATAATAGATTTTTTAACTACCTTGATTTAACCATTGACTTAATCATGCCATTGTTTCTACAACAAACATTATAGTTGAGGCTAAGGAGATGGCTTGATAGAATGTTGCACAAGCATGAGGACATGAATTTGGATCCCAAAAATACTCACATAAAACTCTGAGCATAGAGTGCATGCTTGTGATCCCAGCACTGGGGAGGCAGAGGCAGAAGAGGCTGAGGTCCACCAACCAGCCAGTCTAGCCAAATTGATGAGCACCAGGTTAGGCGAGAGATCCTGTCTCAAACTAACGTAGAGAGTGATAGTAGAAGATACCCAGTGTCAAACTCCAGCCTCCACATCCATGTGTATATACATACACACAAATGTATACACACCATACAAAAATAAAATTAATTTGAAAAATCACATTTGCACCCCATAAATGCATATAATTATAATTAATAAGTTCTAAGATAAACAAGTAAGATGAAAAATGAATGCAATATCAAGTATCCATTTAGTGTCTGCTAAATACCCATCATTGGGTCATCATTTCCTGTTCTCTTCTTACACTGGAGTCTATATATCATTAAAATTTGATAGGCTCCTTCAAGTGTTAAGATTTCATGCCCCTTGTTCTCTATGCCTTGGACATTTATTTTGCTTCTTTGAACTATAGACTCTTTCCCCTAGTAGAGCACACCCAAAGTCATCTATAACAATTCTATATTCATAGGAACCATATCAGAATATATAATGTCTTTTTCGCTATATGTAGGATAGTCCTACCAAGGAACAGGAACATAAATGTATTTTTGGATGACTAAATGGGTCAGTTCATTGACTGGGCACAGCAGTCAGCAAGACCAGCAGCAATCCATGCTCTTCGGGACCTTCATCATGTGAGGGGTAAAATAAACCATATGGACTACAGGGTAGACAACAAAGAGCCAGATACACCCTGAATTCAATTCCACTCAAAAATTCTTGTGTGAAGCAAATTCTCACAAACCTTTCTCCTGTTAAACAAAAACACAAGGCATAGGAGTAGATTTCCTAGGACCTAAAACCACAGTGCTGAGCAGCCTAGAAGAGCCTTTCTGTACGTCCACTTCCTCTTGAGAGCACTTTCTCTTCTACTTCTGTTTGGTTTCCTTTTGAATGTTGATCCTATTTTGATCCCAGCTACTGTCTCTCTTTGACAGGAAAGGACAGTCTCAACTGAAGAGCGGAAACAGATTTTGCA
This sequence comes from Nannospalax galili, assembly GCF_000622305.1. Taxonomy (NCBI): domain Eukaryota; kingdom Metazoa; phylum Chordata; class Mammalia; order Rodentia; family Spalacidae; genus Nannospalax; species Nannospalax galili. The sequence continues at coordinate 5,757,599 of NW_008348568.1, forward strand.
GAAGATTGGCAATGCTCTCACACTCAGTCCTAAATGGATAGCAGATGGCTATGCGTATCGATTATAAATACTCTTGTATTGCACTTATTGCTCACTCCAATCTAGAGATGGATTCAAAAAACAAGTGCAGTGTGGGTAGCTTCCATACGACAGTGAGACACCGTAGAAAGTGGAAGGCAGCCTTGGTGGGAATCAGAAGGTCTAGATTTTCTCACGCATGGACACACAAAATTGTCTTCTGAAATAGGCATGAGTATCCACATGCAACAAAAGGAGGAAACAGTGCTGGGAGTTTAACGCACCGCCCATGTCTCTGAAGCAGTTAATGTTGAGGTCACATTCTAATGCTGGCCATTCCGATGCCAAAATCTGTGCCTTGTGATGTGGAACAACATATCATTTATTCATTCCATTATTCCATCTGAAACTGACATAAAATTTTTTCCAGGGCTAGAAAGATGGTTCAATGGATAAGAGGTAGATAAAAGCACTTGCTATGAAAGCAAGAGGACCTGCATTCAACTACCTGTGTAAAAACATGAGAATGGTCATGTGTCTCCTGTAACTGCACTGCTTGGGGTGGAGACCATGGACTTCAAGAAGCCAGCCTAGCCAAAACAGGGACCTTCAGGTTCAAGGAAAGTCCCTATCTCAATATAGGTTGGAGTGCTATAGAGAAAGACTCTCAGTGTCCTCCTCTTCCCGTCACATGCATGTGCACATGCAAGTATACCTACAAGACAGCACACATATGCATACACACACACACACACACACACACATACACACACACACATACACAAAGTTCTGCCATCTTTAGATAGAATTTTTGAATACTTGACACTCTACTTTCCAAACTGGAAAAAGTTATATTGACATTCAGTTCTTCCACTAAATTTTAGTAAAACATAAAGCATCCCTTGTCCCAAATAATTACTTTATTCAAAATTACATGAAAACTATCAGAGAGTCAAATTCCAACCTGCCACTCCTTGTGTATCATTCGATTATGAAGCTACCGTGATAGAATACCAGTCACCGTGGAACACTCCTTCACTAACCATGCTCTACTTGTGAGACAGAGTCCTACTCTATATCCCTGGCTGGCCTAGAGCCCAATATGTAGTTCAGACTGGTCTCAAAGTTGTGATCATCCTGCCTCTGGCTCCCAAGTACTGAGATTACAGGTATGTGAATTTTGCCTTTGGCTGACTGTTCAACAGAGAATGAACCCACAAGGTTAGCTAAAGGACACCCAGCTTCACCCCAATAATTCTCCCTTAATGAGAATCTCAAGGAGAGAGAATGGGCTTACTGTCTATTCTCTTTTAAAAAGCAATGTCCAAAAAAAAAAAAAAGCAACGCCGTCATCATGCAAATTTATTCATGTCATTTTCTGCAGAGATCAGCACTGTATGCCATTGATCTATGTATACACTGGGAAGTGGCACCTTTCATAAAGCTATAAAAGTTTGCTATGGGTTATCTCAATGCAGTGCTGAGTTTCTCTTTATGTTTGGATAACTAAGTGACTGACGCTCTCTTTATGTTTGGATAACTAGGTAGCTGACTCAAATCACAAGAAAGGAAGCTAGCCTCCAGCAGGACATTAAAACAAACAAAAACAAGCTTCTACTTTGGAATAGATTAATAAACACCTCAGTAATATTTATGGATCTTTACACGGCATCAGACATTGAATACAACGACCTGGGCTTTTCCTTTTAGAGCTCAGTTATCAGTGTGTGGACAAATAACTAGACTTCATCATAAAGAGACATAGCAAATGCTAGAACACAGTAGTGTATGAGGGGCTGTGGAGATGGCTCCGATGCTGAGTTTGAGCACAGAACCTTCTTTGTAAAAGCTAGGCAGAGTGGTGCATGCTTATAATCCCAACACTGGGGAGGCAGAAACAGGAAGACCCCTGAGGTTCACTGACCAGCTAATCTAACCTACTTGGTGAGTTCTAGGCCTGTCTCAGAATAAAAGAGAGATGGATGGAGAGATGGCTCAAGAGTTAGGAGCACTGGCTGCTCTTTCAGAGGGCACAGGTTTAGTTCCCAGCACCCACAAGGTGGATAACAACCATCCATAACTCCAGTTCCAGGGAATCTGATGCTTTCTTCTGGCCTCCATGAGCATTGCACTCATGGGTACATAAGTAAAACACTCATACACATAAAGATTTTTTTTTTTTGGTCTTTTTGAGACAGGGTCTCCCTGTAGCCCCAGCTGTCCTGGAACTCACTATGTAGACCAGGCTGGCCTTGAACTCACAGAGATCCGCCTGCCTCTGCCTCCCAAAAAATTAAGGTAGATGGCACTTGAGGAACAATATCCTAGTCTGTCTTCTGGCCCACATATACATGCACACATATAAGCATGCACACGCACACACACATGCACATGCACATGCATACACACAAAAAATAGGATATGAAATGCCACAGAAACCCCAAATAGAAAGCAACTAATCTTATATAATGTAGAGAAGAGTTAGAATGAAGAATTGAAGCTATTCCAACCATCAGGAAAAAAAAATACACCCAAAATTTGCAAGTCAGATCGAGTTCGTTGATGGTCTATCAGATGTTCAAATGTGACTATCCTGCGGTGCTGTTCTTCAGTAGAACACTAATTTAAGTGCTGCTATGGAGGTGTTTTTTAGATGTGCTTAAAGTCTGTAATCAGACTTCCTAACTTTAAGTAAAGAAGATGACTCAAGACAGCGTTTAAGGGCATAACTCAGTAGATGGAATGAAAATTGGGTCTCAGCCTTCCTTGAGTGAAAGAAAAATTTCACCTCTGGACAGGAGTTTGGCCTACATCTAAAAGTCACAGTCTTCTCTGCCTGATGACATGGATTTGCCTAGCCAGCCCCCACAGTCTCATGAGCCAACTCACTGAAATGCACTCTTAATGTTTATTTCCCACAGTCCTGTTTCTCTTGGAAATGGGATGCTAGTGTAACAAATACTTTAAAATGTAGAAATGGCTCTGGAATTAGGTGATGGACAAAGCAGGAATAATTTTAAAGACGTGAATATAAAGATCTCTAATGCCTTAAACAGATTGTTAATAGATATGCAGATGTTGCAGACTCTGCTAGTGAGAATTCAGAAGGAAGTGAAAAGCACTGTAGCAAAACAGTTGCTGAGGGAGCAGGAAATTACAAGCAAATTCTCCTCTGTAAAGCAACACCAAGACACTAGAGTCAAAACTGAAGGTCAGAACCTGCTTAAGGAAATCCTCTCTGGTTCAGAAGTGGGACTCCTAGAGGGTTATACCTACGAATGGGGGCAAATTCAAGCTCAGAGGGAGCCAGCAGACATTACAACCCAAACTTGAATGGATCCATTTCTTGGCTGGATTATGAAGGCATTCCCCACCCCAGATGCTTACTAAAGAGCAAGGTGAGCACTCTCTGAAAACAAGAACGTCACCCGGAGCTTCCACAATTTTTCACATAAAATCAGTAACAATAACAAGAAACAAGAGCAAAATATATAGAGTAAAGTAGATGTATAATTATATAAAAACATAATGTATAATTTATAGAAGATGATGCATAACCCATATTCACTTCACAGTATAAAATTTACTACAAATTTGGAGACTTAAAGTAACATTTATCTCAGTTTCTGAAGATTAGGAGTTCATGCACAGCACAACTAGGTTCTCTGCTCAAGCCTGAAATCAATGAGGCTGTGCTCCTATCTGGAGTTTGGGTCTTCTTCCATGATCATTCTTGCTGCTTGGAAAAAAATTAGTTCCTTGTAAATACCAAAGCCAGAATTTCTAGCTGGTTGCTCAGCTCTTAGAGGCCATCCTTAGGACGTCCAGTGGTACAATCTTCAAAGTCAACAAGAGATTCTCTATTGAGTCTACTATAAACACATTTTACCACAGGGAGTGACTATCTTGTCCTCTTTGTTAAGTAACATAACTCAAATGTAGGGTGATAGACCATGAGACAGCTAGGGCTCATACTCTAAAAGGAGGGGATACATGTGAAATATACTGGATGGAGTATGGAGGAGAGATCTTAAGCAAAACTTACAATTCTACCTACAAAATGACCCAAACTTTAGTTTTATCCATGAATAAGATGTAAAATAAAATATAAAGCAAAATAAAAATTTTCATCAAAAATTAATAAACCAACAAAACTTCAAGTAGAAGCCTTGGGAGATGACTCAGTGTGTAAAGTACTTGTTGTACAAGCATGAGGACCTGAGTTTGGAGCATCTCTAGCACCCACGTAAAAAGCCAGGCTTGGAGGTACATGTCTATACACAGCACTGGTGGGAGGAAGCAGGTGGATCCTGGGGGCTTGCTGACTAGCCAGTCTAACTAAAATGGCAAGGTCCAATGAGAAACTCTGTCTCAAAAAGTGAAGTGAAGGGCCAATGGAATGACTCAGTGGATAAAGGTGCTTCATCTGCAAGCCTGACAACCTGAGTTCAATCCTCAGAACTAACACAAAGACAGAAGGAGAAAACTGATTCCACTAAGTTGTCCTCTGAAAACTATGCGTATGCTGAGACTCATACGCCACTCCACACACATCATACACACCCAAATAATAATTAATAAGGATAAATAAACTGAGTTTAAAAATTAAACCGAAAAGAGAGGATGACACCCAACGACCACCTCTAACTTCCATATGCAAAAGTGCATGTGAGCACACACACATACACACACACACAGACACTGCATGTACACACACTGAAAAAATTCAAATAGAAATAGTAAAACTGAAACATTCAATAAATGATATTAACTTGATAAGTGGGTTTAGCAGCAAAATAGATAAAATTAGATGCAGGAAAAGAAGAATTGATAGAATATAAATCAAAACATACAGACTGAAGCAAGGAAAGTAAAAAAATAGGAAAAATACAGAAAGATGGTAAGATATTTTACTATATATTTAATTCTAATGTACTAAATATACCATTAAAAGACACACATTGTCAGAGTAGGAATAAAAAACAACGTACTACTTGCATGCTGTAGAAATCCAATATGGACTCAGAGGCATTAAACATAAAAGAAATTAAAAAGCAAGCTGTGTCAAAAAATAAAAATAAAAACAAACAACAAACAAACAAAACCTTGATGTAACAGAAGTCCCAGAAAATTAAGGAGAAAATGAAATAGAAGAGTATTTGAAGAGAAAAGCTACCCTGAGCAAATGAAGTGAGCTGCTGTGGGTATATCATGCCGTTCTACTTTCCTTCCTGTTACCGTGGTAAAACACTGACCAAAGCAACTTAGAGGAGAAAAGGATATATTTGGCTTACACTTCTAGGTCACAGTCCATCACTGAGGGAAGTCAGGGCAGGAACTTGAGGCAGGAACCATGAAAGAAGGTTGGTTGGTTGCTGGCTTGCTCTCTGGCTGACTCAGGCTCATGCTCATCTAGATTCTTTATATAGCCCAGGACCACCTGCCTAGGGAATAGTAATACCTACAGTAGCCTGGGCCCTCCTACATCAATTGTCAATCAAGACAGTCCCTCACAGATATGCCCACAGACTAACTTGATGAAGACAATCAACTGAGATTCTTTTTTTCAAGTGATTCTATAGCTATGTCAAATTGACAGTTAATGTTAACTAGGACACATAGTTTAAACGACTGAAAACCAAAAAGAAAATAAACAGACAAGAAAAAAAAATAGCTTTAAAAGAGAAATAAGACAGCCAGGCATGGTGGCGCACACCTGTAGTCCCAGCACTTGGGAGGCAGAGGCAGGTGGATTGCTGTGAGTTCAAGGCCAGTCTGGTCTACATAGTGAGTTCCAGGACAGCTGGGGCTACAGGGAGACCCTGCTTCAAAAAGACAAAAAAAAAAAAAAAAAGAGAGAGAGAAATAAGACAAATCTAACCTCAACAGAAACAGCCAGGGGCTAAACAATGGAAAAATGTCTTTAAAGGGTTGAAAAAAATAAACACAAATACAGAACTGTATTAACTCTCATAGATTTGGAGAGTACTATGCAAGCTGCTAAGGGAGAGCATCAACTGATGGTGCAACCCCAGCTTTAATAACCGTAACAATGACCAGCACAGCAAACTATATTGGGGTAGGTGTGGCACTTTTACATTGGGGATAATCAACACATACATAATTGGGCTTAAAGACCACTCAGTGACCACTCAGTGGGAGGAAACTCATGTGTGATGCTGTAAACATAGCCAAACATGCGTGGCTGGAGAGGTCACAGATCTTAGAGAAAACCCCAAGGCTGTCACATTCCTAGACAAATGTAATTTCATAATATGTATAAAATATGGATCCGTTTATTTACAGACAAGTATCCCTTTCACCACTCATCAAAGAAGCTTCTTTTGAAACAGACAGAGGTTATTACAGAGTTCCACAACTGGTCATACACAGTGATTGTCTGTGAATTGCCCAAGCCTAAGTGACATATCTACAATGCAACCTCTTACACCTGAGGCTCACAGAACGTAATGGAACAAGGGGTAGAGGAAGACGCATGCATCTCTCGACTCTCATCAATGAAGCTCCCTCATGCAAAAGAGGATTGTGCATACAAAAGGTCACAAATGGCCAAAGCATAGAGAATAAGAGTCTGCACAATGTGAGCCCTTAGTCAGGACTCCTATACTAATCTCCATCCTCCCATAGCTTAGGGACCATTGAGGAAGAGAGGATGGAAAGATTGTAAGAGCCAGGGAGGAGGTACATGATAATATGGCAATAGAGTCCTAGAGACTCCTGGGACCTTGCTCATATGAATCTACAGCAATGGTGTCAGCATGCACAAGACCCATGCAAACTCAAGCAGACAAAATCCCAGCACACAACTGTGGAAATGGGCAGCAGGCTCCAATTTTAGCCAAAGAACTATTGGCAGTTGATCACCGCTGGGTGAGGAAGAGCTTTTCTTCTTAAAAGGGACTCTAGATAGGCTGACTAGACCTGAGTGGATGGACTTGCACTGAGGGACATCTGGGGACACTAACTTGACTTGATGGGCCTTAACACAGATGACAGAATGGATGAATTCCGGGCGGGGGCGCTATGGAACGGTGCCAATGGGAAAGTGTGTATAAAGATGATTACAATCTTCTGTGTAAAATACACAAAAATTCAATTAAGAAAAACTTACCAAAAAAAAAAAAAAAAAAAGATGAACTATGCACTTTGAGCCTTGCGGTCAGGAGCGTGACATGTCCCTTTGCGGGTTGAGCACTCCACAGTATCTTACTCTCTGCATGTTGGCCACAGTCTCTGTGTTAAATGCCTTCTATCATAAGAAAAATCTTCTCTGATGAGGACTGAGAGACACACTAAGCTATGAGTATAGTGATAAGTCGTTAGGCATCATTTGATGGAATATTAGTAGTAGGTTTTCCCCTAGGGCCTGTCATCTAGTCACAGGCTCTTGGTCCCAATACCAGTGCCAAATATGGGTTCCATCTTGTGCAGCAGGCCCTAAATCCAATCAGAGGGTAATTGGTTACTCACATTACATTGGTGCCAGTGTTGCACTAGTGGGCATAGTTTGAAAAAAGAAAAAAATAATAATAAGGAAACTTGGTGTAGCTATACTATTATCATCCAACATAGATTGTTAAAGTAAGAAGCTCTATGGGAGACAAAAACAGATTTCATGATATAAAGGTGAATTTTCTAGAGGTAATCGTTGTAAATTTGCATCTACCAAGTAACAGAACATCAAATGTCCAATAGAAGACAAACATAACAGAAACCGCCTCTCCAGTCTGAGATCACCCTCTCTTCCCCGACTTTAATTCCCCAGCTTGTCCATATTCTGGTACAATTCGGGGCTTGCTATTCGCTCTGGAAGTTCTAGCCTTCTTTTGATATTTTCTTCCTATTACCTTCAACTTACTGAATACCCTGACCCTGTGCAGTATTCAAAGCCCAGCTCAAATAGCACCTCCTCTGGGAAGTTTCTCAGAGTCCCGAGTTTAAAAATATGTAATTTATCCAACCTCAAGAATTCAGAAATTCACCCAAGCTTCTTGGCATTTCCACCCTTAATTTCTAATTATTTTTGCACATGTATTAAGTTCTTCTTTTATTAAGCCAGGGCTTCCATATGCTTCAACTTCTCATAAATTAGACTTGATAGAGCAGGGTCCAAGTCATAATGGGAACTCAATTAAGTATCTGCTAAATAGATGAATAATGAATTTTCCCAGTTACCTTTCTCCAGAAAGGGACAGCCAACTCTCAACTATGTGGGAGGGAGAGAAATAGAAATCTGTTTCTGGAGAAAGTGAGACCCATTTCAGACAAGAGTTTCTCAGGCCAGAAAGCATCTATAATGTCTACAGTGGACTGTGTCTTGTGAAATAGGCTCTCTGGAAACTGCAACAGAATTCCACTGACACATTAAACTCCATTCTGCCAAGACATTCAGAATTTGGTCCTCTCTGCTCGGACTAGAGCCGGCCCCACTGGCTCAAACTGACTACTCTTTCCGTCTTATTTCACGTGCAAAATACCAGTTAAGACTATCATACTTCCACTTCCCTCCTCCTTGATTTTGGACCTTCTCTCCACCAGAGTGAAAAACTGAGAAGAGGAAAATTGGCTGAGACACTGGAGTTACAGTTACGTGAGCATAGTTTGGCAAGCCAGCTGTTTAGAAGTAAATGCTTGGCTTGATCAAAAAGCATTAGTGTGACTCTTATAGGCAAAATAATAACACTAGTTATTTTGTAGGTTGTGATGATAATTAAATAAGAAAATCTATGTGAGGCCACTCACTAATGCCCTTCACCTTCCCCTTCTCTTAAAAGCCTGCAGATTCCTTTCCCTTGTTCATGAAAGCTTTGGCGTGGAGGTGGGAGGTGACAGATCCACACCCATCAGCTCAGTGGAAAAGGAGAGATTTATCCTGCCTGCTTGGCACTTGCAGAGCCTTGCAACCATTCTGAGGTTTCTGTGTTTGCTGGATGAAACTGGATTTCCAATAAAGGACTCCATCACCCAGCCTGAAGCACGAACTACACAAAACTGGGCTGAGTTTGCCATCTAGAGGACACCAGGGGACAGACAGGCTCTACAGGGTCTTTAGAGATGCCCTGGGTACCCGGAATCGAGAAGCTCGCTTCTTTCACTTAGGAACATTCAGTGAGGATTTTCCTGTCCAGGTGCCATAGGTACAGGGCAAATTACAGCCTCTGCCCTCACTGATCTACTGTGAAAAGTGAGACCTGCTTTTTAGAGGGAGAAACAACTGTCCTCTCATAACACAAATTGAAAATGCCTACTGATAAATCACACAGCCAGGAAGCAGGGTGTCTGAGTTGAGGCTTACCCCCTGGATTAGATTACAATTTCCTAGACACTCAAACTGAGTTGAACATCGGATGGTCCACCCCTTCATTCTGCAGTCACGGGAAGGTAAAGCCGGTCAACCAGGACCACGCAGCTGGAAATTAGCAGAGATGGGGCCCAGAGCCTCTCTGGCAGTGCCTGTGTTCTTCTAGGACAGCAAGAATTGACCTGTGCCTGACTCAGTCAGATGCCAGGGCAGCCTGGGCAAAAAGGGGAACATGCAAAGACGCTGGGCTGAGCGGGTTTCAAGGGCAGATTTTCAGAAGTCAGTAGTTTTCAAACCTTGTTGAGGCTCTCATTACCAATGATGGAGTAAATGAGAAACACTGGCCTCTGGCCTAGATTCACATAGCTCTTCCCACCCTATAAATCTAGTGCACCTGGAGAAAGCCCCTCCACCTTTCATGGGTGTTTCTTCAGTTGCCGGGAACGTCTGTACATTTGGAATTGTGCTTACAGTCTAAGCAGCTCTTGCCTTTTGAAAGGTGGCAACCTAGCTACATACAACTCAGGACATTTAAACTGGAAAGGAAACCTCTTTTCCAGATGCAAGAATGTCCTCCAGGATCTTAAACATTCCACTAACGCTATAACCTGAAGAGACTCGTGCAATAGCACACTACTGCATTCGTGATTGGCTTCCACTCACACGCACACTCAGCAAGCACGAGCTCTGCACCTGGTGAGGCTGAGCAAGGCCCCGAGGAAACAGCCATGGACAAGATACCCACAGCCACGCCCTCGTGGAGCTTCCACGAAATCCAGACCATTCTCCACAAAACTGGGAGAACGACATGAACGCATCCAGAGGGAAAAGATCGCTCCTCCAAGGGTAATGAACAGAACAACGAAACTGCGCTTCTGATTGGTTTTCTACTCATTCACTGCTTGGTCGCAGCATCCTTTGCACACCTTTCTTAGAGCTTTACTCAGTATATTCTTGTCATTTTTTAAATTTTTTTCCATCTTTTTTTATTTGTTTCATGTGGGGTACAATTAGCACTCATCTATCTGTACACACAAGACTCTGCCTCTTGAGGTCAGAGGAAATGTCATTTTATCTCAAGATTTCCCACATCTTCTAAACAGTGGGTGTTGGGTGAAATTTTTAATAAATAAATCAAAGAGTAATAGTTTTCCATCAGTCTGCCAATCAATTTTAAATATTACTGACAAAAGCACATCCATAAAGTCTTTAATTTGTAATGCATGAGACCCTAAACATGGTAATTGATGATCAATAAAAATTTTAAAGTTACATGCCTCCATCCAAGCATGCCATTGCAAGTCATTTGTCATTTATTACACAAGCAGCCTGTCAGAAATGATTCTGGTTGCTGTCTGGAGCAGAGGAGCCTTTACATAAATAACCATAAGACGCTTGTGGGTTCTCGAGAAAGGGCATGCCTCAAACGAGCAGGAATAATCAACTAGGATAATCTTTGCTGAAACCTGCATTCTGGCTATAATTGGAAATAACCGCCTTAGTGGAGTCCTCTGTCCCAGGACTGGCGGGCAGGCAGGGATGGAGGCAAAGATTGTGTCACAGATGAACAGGAACTGCCAGAATACACTCGGCCTCTATATACATATGTGAAACACTGAGTAATAGTTTACCTCTCCAATTTCATTTTAAACGAAGCCAGTTTTAGAATAAAAGCAATGAAAGTTACATCAAAAAGAAACCTTTTTTATTCTCTCCACTCAAAGCATTTTAAATCACTCTTTAAAACTTCGATAGACTCACACTTTGACCCTGGCGGCACTCTTCAACCCTTGAAATACTATCCCACCGCACCCAATATGTGGTCCATATTTCTACTTTCTTGTAGATCTATTAATGCACCCAAAGGCTATGACTGAACACCTCCTCTGTGCCCAACACTGAGCTTTACAAGTTCTCAGAATGAGCTCTTTTACTTAACGTAAAAGCATTATAAAGTAGCTTAAGATAGAACCCAAGTAAGGCATAGTGAAACTAAGCTGCTAACTGCATTAGTTACTTTTGTATTGTAATAACCATAACACCTACAGAAACAACTTAAAGAAAGAAAGATTTATTTCGCCTCATGGTCTCAGAGAGTTTTAGTTCAGCATGATGGGAAGGCATGGTGATGTGGCACATGGCAACAGAGCTCCACAGAGATGGATCTGTAACTGCTTCATGGCTGGAGGGAAGGATGGAATGAAGATATTTAGGGATCTGCAGAATATTGGCACTATTGGAGGTATATAGTTGGGGTACATAATTACCCATACTACACTTTTTAAGCCCCTGTCTTCTGAGAGAACACAGCAGATTTTCCACCCTTGAAGAGTTTATGTTTTGCTCAAGGAAAGACTGACTGAACAAGAAGATTCTTCAAGGCTGAGAAATGCATGTCACTTCACTGAGATAGTTTTGGGAAGCAAATGAATTTTACAATAATTCATCACTGCTTTACATTAGTTGGAAAGTATGCAAATACCAGAAATTGAAGAGAGATTGGGTTTTGTTTGCATTTTAAAAGTCAAGCATAAGGAAGATCTATTTTGTGCAGGGAAATCTTGGTTTTAGAACAGTTCCCAGAGAATTGATGGCTACTTGAACCCTTACAACACTGAGAAGGCAAAGAAGCCACAACAGAGAAGCATGTCTTCCAAATCCTTCAACCACCAGAGTTAAACCTTGGGACTGTTTTCTCATTATCCACGTGTAAGGAAAATACTTCTTCAAGCCTCTTCAGCAAATGCATGTTGAGTTTCTGCTAGGTGCAATGTACCATGAAAACCATAAGATTTCTTCATACTCACATGTGAACGTATCTCTCCTGTCTTGAAGATTTCCTTTTCGAACACTTTTTCTTTTACCATGTGATACACTATATCAATTTACATCAATGTCTCCATGATCCTTACTATGTAAATTCTGCTACATGCTTTTCAGGCAGTGCCTTAAATCCAATCCTCTCATCAACCTTACATTCAACTGCCAGATGAGGCTAAACACAGAGAAAAGGAGCTTGATCCAGGTCACAGGATCACAGTGATGAAGTTTAGGCTAGAAATTATCTAGATTTGCCTAGACCAAAGTTTGTACCTTGTTTTGATAACCTTGGAGACCATAGCCACTAAGTGCAAAAAAAAATGGTCTATCATGAGGCTTGAGGTGAAGGAATAACTCACCAAAGAATTTAGTGACAGATTTTTGTTGAATTCTGTGCATTTCATATAATAGATCTTAATCAAATTTAAACCCATCCCTCCTCCCAATTCATTACCACCACCACCACCACCACCACCACCACCACCACCCCGCATTTCAGGTATTCTGTCATATAGGCTAGGCATTATCCAGTCAAGCATTTGTACCCAGATATCCCTGGGTGCAAGTTCATAGACTGAAGTCTAGTCAGCCTGTCTAGAGTTACTTGCTTAAAGAAGAGCTACTCTCCCTCACCCTACAATAATCATTTGCTAATAGCTCCTTGACTAGGTTGGGGCCTGCTGCCTGTTTCCCCTGTTCTATGTTCAGTTTTTGTCTGATTGAGTCTTGTAAATGCTGTCGCCATTGTTGCAAGTTCATGAGCAAGTTCCCAGAGGCCCGAAATCCTCTGTTTCCTTATGTTCATGCACCAACCTGGCTCTTACAATCTTTCTACCCCCTCTTCCACACTGGTCCCTGAGCTGTGGGTGGGTGAGGTATAATACAGGAGTCCTATCCAGGGACATGGACTCCACAGTCTCCTATTCTCTAAAACTTAGCCAGTTGTGTCCTTCTGTGTGCATTGTACTCTGTTGTATGAGGAAACTTTGCTAGTGAGAGTTGAGGCACGCACTAGTATTCTCTCTACCCCTATTCTGCTATGCTCCATTAAGCCTTAGGTCTAGAGGTTCCACTGTAGATGCGTCACTTAGGGCTGGGTATCTCTCAGACATATATTCTGTGTGTGTGACCAGTTGTGGAACTCTATAGTAGCCTCCATCTGTTGCAAAAAGAAGCTTCTTTGATGAATGGATACGATATACATTGTAAATATAAGGATTCGTATTTAGCATACAATAAGAAATTTCATTTCTCTAGAGATATGACAGAGATAAGGTTTTCTCTGGGATTTATGATCTCTCCAGCCATATGTATTTAGCTATATTTACAGTGCCACCCATGAGTTCCCTCCCACTGAGAGGGCTTTAAGTACAATTAGATAGCTGTTGATTACCCCCTAGATAAAAGGGCCACTACTGCACCAGTAGAGATAGTTTGCTCTGCCAGTCATTGTGGTTATTAGACTTCACAGCTGGGTTGGACCATTGACTGATTTTTCTCCCTTAGCATTTTGCATAGTATTCTCTAGAGCTAGCTATGAGAGCTAGCCTTCAGGGAAGGTGGCTCCCAGGTCATTTCCAGTTCCATTGCTCCAAGTCCTGTGTCTAAAGTATGTCCTGTCTTCAGCAATAGGGTCTTACCTTCAAGTTCTGGGAAGTAGTCAGAGACTCTGGCAATAGCTTATGTTATTTTGAGAGTCTCTTGAACTATCCTGACCAACAACTCAAACGGAGGTTTCTCTTGTCATAGTGACATATTTTTACGAAGACAAAATCAGGTGTGGTGGAACATGCATGCAATTCCTTCACTTTGGAGGAAGGAGGAGGATCAGAAAGTTCAAGGTCATTTTCAGCTACATAGTGAGTTCAAGACCAGCCTGGACTACATAAGACCCTGTCTCAAAAAAAGAAAACAAAGATAAAAACATATTTTATGTATACATTCAGCTCATTCCTTGGGCCTGTTTAAACACAGGCCTCTTCAAAACGGCCCTTCATTTTCTCTATCTCAAATATGCAAAGTTTGAGAGTTATTATTAGAGGGATCCTTAAAGAGCATTTAATCGCCTTGTGCTGTGATGAGGGAGGTAAAGTCTAAGGACTGGAATGCATCTGCTTAAAGTCATCAGCACAGCTGCATGCAGGGCTCTGGACTCCTGACTCTGACTGCAGCATTTTTCTAAGCTGTTTCGTTCTGTAGATACAATGCTATTTCTGTCTTACACTTGACATTTATAGGCATCTTAGCTGGTCTGCTTATAATAAATTATGTAAAATAAAGCATTAAAATCCAATCAGTCTGTGAGTATCCCAGGATGAACTCGAATAGAGAAACATCAATAACCCATCATGAAAGAAAGCCAAATTAGAATGATTTTTTTTAAAAGAGAATCTATATGTATGCCTTGAACAGACACTGTGAGAGGAAGAGAGAAAGAATAAATTTTTCCTCCCTCCAGGCCTCTGCTAGGGCACCAGCAGTACACTGGTAACTGTGTCATGATCCTGGCTTCAGGGAACTTAGAATCTAATGGTTTAAACCACAAAGGAAAGAGCTAGTCACAATGCTGTTGATAAATGCTGTGACAGATGTAAGTCCACAGTGCTGTGAAAATCACAGAGTAAGAGCTCACAATCTACAAGAAAGGTCTTGAATCAAGTGGCAGCTAAGCTGGGTCCTGAAGGCTGAGTAAAGCTGGCAAAAGGCAGGTCGAGGCAAAAGAATAATAATCACAGTAGAGGCACTGGGCCATCAAGATGGCTCAGTCAGTGACAAGCCTGACAAGCCTGAAACCTGGGTTCAGTCCCCAGGATCCACACGGTGGAGGGAGAGACCCAAACTCCCATGGGTGGTCTTCAGAACTCCCAAGAACACTATGACATTAGCACAAGTACACATTCTCTCCTCTCTCTCTCTCTCTTTCTCTCTCTCTCTCTCTCTCTCTCTCTCTCTCACACACACACACACACACACATACAATTAAATAAATGTAATTTTTTAAAGACATGATACCTAGAGATAATGGTGTGGCTTAGCTTGGGTCCAGCCCAGAGTTTAAAGTGGCAGATGACAGAGTGAAGAGGTAATGATAAAAGGTCAATTGGAATGAAAGGAAAAGCCCAGGCTGTGCTGAACCTTACAGGTTGTGCTTGCTATTTGGGGTTGTACTTTGTTACCTGAGAGCATAGGGGACCACTGACGATGTTTATGCAACTGAATGTCATGATTAAATGTGTATTTTACATAAATCTCTATGACTGCTGGCTGGTAGGTAGACTGGAAAAGGGCAAAAGTGTGAATGGGGAGACCAGTCAGCTACTATGGCAATACTCTAAGGGGAGGATAACAAGGATATGAGCTAAAAGATGGAGGCAGTGGGTACAACCAAGATGGAACTGGTGGGTATTGGAGATCAATTTGATATTAAAAGGTAGGAAATCAATACTAATTTGCAAGTTCCCAGTGTGGGTCACTGGTAGTAGAATGTGGTGCTTTGGGGGTTTTGAGAATTTCTTATGTGAGTATAACTGAATTTATGTTATTTCCCGCCCCACTCCAACTCCTCCCATTCTCACACGCACAGTCCCTCTCATATTTATGACCTTTTCTATATTATTATTGTTATATATGTTATATATTGTATTACATATACAACATATATATGGTGTATATAAAACCTATATTATGTTAAAGATGACCATTTATGACTGGATAACCTCCAGAGGACTCATTCCTGAAGAAGGCTGAGTCTCCCTCTCTCAGCACCCTCTGATTGCCTGTAGTGCTTGATCTGTGGGTGGGGCCTTGCAAAATTTCCCCATCCAAGTTGGCATGTCGACCGGCATCATTATGTAGATCTTGTCAAATGCTCCTTAATCACAACCAAATTCATGGAGAGAAGAAAGAAGAGAAAGGCAAAGGAATCACTTGTTTCAGCAATAATCATCAGATACTGGAGATACCTTCTACTAAACACAGCTTGGAGGAGACAGTCATGAACAATGGACCCTGAGAGCAAGGACTTCCCCTACCACAATGTCAAGTCAGTTTAAACTCCATGTAGAACGTGTCTGGCTACAGAGTCCTGACTTTTGCCAAACCTCATGGAGTATTGATGGAGCCATCTGACAGACCTCTGCATTCCCACAGGTCTCCCCACCCTCGGCTCTGCCCCCATTTACTGCTGAGTTCCTCTGGGGATAGAAGCTTATGGGGCCTTCGGTTTGACTCAATTCATGCCAGGACTTGGAGACATTTTAAACAAGTTAGAATCCATGCGTTATCTTCAATTAAAGGCTTTGTAAGGCAAAGGAAGACGACCTCAGTCACCAAATATTTGGGTCTGTGGAAGCTTCTTCAGGCTTTCCAACAGGCCAAGTGTGATGTGGTAAGACTGGCTCCTGTCAAAAGCAATGAGGGAAGCAGCAATGGACACTGGGAAAATTAGACCTGGCACGGACCTAAGCCACTGAATATTCAAATGCATGGCATGCAAAGTGTGGTTTGAACATCATGGTCTGAGGAGTAATGAGAATTCTGTGTAAGATTGGGGTAAATATGAGAAATGCTTAAAAAGATTAATCTTAAAGTAAAAATGAAATGTAATAAAATATTGCTGCTAGATACTGATAGAGGGCAGAAACGAATGAAGAGCACGCAAGTCCCTATGGACTCAGCAGTGACTTGCGACTAAATGCACTCATTCAATGACTCTCCACCGAGCCGGAACTTCAAAAGCGCCAAGGAGGCTCTGAGAACTTCGATATGAAGCAAGATTTGGTCACCAAAGATTCTAATGCTAGTGAAAAATCAGAAGGAGCAGAAGTAGAGTTTGAACCTGGAACCATCTAGATTCTGTCAAGATAAAAGCCTCACCAAGGCCCTAGCACTAAAGTTAACAGCTGGCATAATCCTTTCCTCCTTTCTTTGCCTTCTTTGGGTTGAATGTTATAACCTTAGAGGGTGAGAACTACTTGGAAAGTGTGGATCTACTATCAGAATGATACTGGCAACTGGACTTCGAATCGTAGGCCACAACTACCCAGATCAGAATGGCAAGTTCCTGGTAGAAGAGGCCACGTTATCACAGAGGGACAGTAGCTTCATGACAGCTGGGCAGGCAGTTGACAAAGGAGAAAACACAGGAAGAGGGAAAGCTATCCAAATCTATGGAAAACTGAAAGGAACTGGAATCATGCAAGACTCTGGAGAGGTACCAGAAAAAAGAAGCTGAGTCCTCAGCACTGTCAAGAGGAAACAGGTGGTGAAACACCACAGACACTCCTGAGACCTCAAGATGCCTGCATAGCAAACAATGTGCCGCTGTCTGGAAGTGTGAGACTCAATCCAAACCAACAGTGTCTGCCAGGCATTCTACTATTACATGAGCTATCCACGACACAGAGACCTAGGCAGGAGCAGGGACAGAGTCAGGCTTGCCATCACAGATCAATCTATCACTGCAGTCTGGGTGATTCAGTGAGACAAACTATCTGACTCTCAGTTGTCTTAGTTGATAGTAGGGCCTCACTGGATCACTATGATGATTACATTTTTAAGTATACATGGCTCAGCACATACTAAAACGTTCAATAAATACTACTTGCATACTACCATTGAAACAGCATAGAACACTAGAGATACAGGCCAGAGATAGTCTTCCTGGAACTGTATTAAGGGTGTGAATGAGTCCTCCATAGACTTGAGAGAACATAACAGAGAGAGGGACTAGAGCAGGCGATGAAAACACAGGCCGGTCTCTTTGCCTCCAGAGTTGCCCAGCCCCATCCATTCTCCACTCTATCCTAGAGCACAAATGCAGTTTTTCTACTAGCATACATGAAACCTGTATATTAGTTTACTTAAAGTCAGAGTACCATTCAAACTTCATAGCATCTAGCATACAATTCATATGTTCATTCAATATGTACTTCTTTAATACCTACTGTCTGACAGGAACTGTTCCTGTAAGGAATAATACATGGGTCTTGATTACAAAAAGCTTACAGACTACTGGAAAGAAAAACAAAGATCAGTGAGGTTCAGGGCATTGTATCAGAGCTGAAATGGTTGTGTGTCTACAACACTACGGTGAAGAAGTGGGACTTACATCTTCTAGTTGACAGGCTCGGAGAAAGCTTTAAAGAGTTTTGAAAACTAAGTAAGTAAATATCTAGAAGAAAAGACAAGAAACAGCACATAGAAAATGATAGAGAGGGGCGACCTGACCTTACGAGTCCAATATTTCTGGAGCTTAGAGCAGGGAAAGCACCAGTAGGCGGAGACTAGATCAGCAATCTTGCATGCCACCCTAAGGAACCTGACATTATCTTATGAACAACAGAGACCCATAAAAGTCATGCCATTCCTGTTTAAAATACGCTGGACAAGGACCAGAAGAGAGGAGAGAGACCACTGAACAGCTCCTCCGATGATCTGGTCTATCCAAAATGAATGAATGAACAGATGAATGAATGATCGTGTAGATGGCTGGTTTGGATAACTTCTGCTTGGCTTTCTCCTCACATGAGAAAGGGAAGTGGCTTTCATATCCTTTTCAACTGCTATCCCCACCCCCAACCTCCCAGCATTCATGAATGGTTTCTCTTTTGCATGCATGTATATCTCTTCCTCAAATATTGAGCTCTCAGAGCTTCAGACTAAGTGTCTGTCTTACATGGTTCTGGTTCTGGTTAAACAATTTGTTGTATGAGACAAGTACCCGAACAGATTAAGTCAGAATCCCCAAGAGACCCAGGCAGAGAATAGCAATCAACAAACTATAGCTTGGACCAAAACAGTCATCAATTAGAACTATTCTGAGAGTACTCTGACCTAGAAGATTGAAAACAAGGGTACTGTGGATAAAGGCCTGAGGAGTAGGCACAAATGGCTAGCCTATGAAGAAAAAGACACTTCTCTCAGATAGTTCACAGTAATTCAGAAGGCAGTGCTAGTCTTCTTTGATTCACTAATTTACTAGGTATTAATACACTAAATCATGCACATACCATTCAGAGAACAGATGCAAAGACATAATGCATTCCTCCAAAAGTTCTGGACTTAGTGCAGGGAGGTGGGGATTCACTTAAACACACTGCATTGTAATAACTGCTAAAACATATGGAAAATGGAGAGCACTGTACGCTATCCCCAAATACAGAAAGCCTTGACATAGGAGGTAACAGTCAAGGAAGGTCTAGAAGGGAGATCAAGTCTACAAGAGAAGAGAAACAGATCATGCAAAGGCACAGAGATGTAAAGCAATTTTGAAATAGAAAAAAAGAACTTGACCAAAAGCAAACAGTTTCTCCAGGCCCACCAAGACTGAGCATATAAAGATGAGATCCTCAGTTAAAGATCTATCTTCCAGTTCTTGTATTCAGGGCATAAGCCTCAAAGGCCAGCAGAAAAGCTGGGGGACCTACACCACCTTCAGACAGAAGAGAACTACCATTAATCAGCACATCAGAAAAACTGTGACCCATATATTACAAAACATGAACACAATGAGACATGGTCCATCTACGGTGACTTCCTAAAATTGCATGTCTGAGACTGTGAGTTTGGCCAGGTATATGATAAACTACAGGGAAAGTGCAATTCCTGTTTGGCAGTTACTTTGCTGTCTGACCTTAGAGAGACAAGAAACTCCCTGAACCTATGTTTCTTAATCCTTTAAGGGATGAGATACATGGTAATTCCCCTTCCAACAGATTATTTTGATAATTAAATTTGATCTATGTAGGAAGACAGAGCCCAACATCTAGCGATGAACACATGAGACCCACCCCCTCATTCTTCCCATCCCTTTAAGATTCTGGTTGGAAGTCAATATACATATCTTATATACAATCAATGGTCAACCTCCACAAAATCCAAATGAGTCTACTAACAGTTAATATCACAGTGTTTGCCCTGTATTAAACACTTTGCCTATGTTTCCTCATTTAAATTTCACAACCACTCATTGAGGCAGCTAGAAGTTATGCATCCCCATTTTACAATTTAAAAAAATTTATAATTCCACAGATCAGAGATAAAAAGGGATGACCAAGGTCACTAAACTAGTTAAAAGTCAAGTGCTGGGTATACCATAACTCTCAGGCCCTGCATAGATAGCTACTTGTAGAGGTGAGGCTGAGGTGATCCCAGTGAAACTAGACCCCATGAAATTGACAGTTGTCACTGTTCCAGGATAGACTAGTCTCAAACCTTGCTCAGCTACATCTGCCTCTATATTCCAAGCTTTAGGTGCATTACACACAGGGCAACTTTGTCCGAAATGGCTTGGTAAATCAAAAGAATTGTCATGATATAAAAATGGAATTCTTGGAACTGGAGAGAGATGGCTCAGTGGTTAAGAGCACTGGCTGTGCTTGCAGAAAACCCAGGTTCGAATTCCAGCACCACATGGCAGCTGACAACCACCCGTAACTCCAGTTCCAGAGGATGCAACTCCCTCTTCTGTCCTCTATGGGAATTACACAATATGGGTGCACTTACATATATGCAGGCATAACACTCATATACATAAATTTTTTAAACAGAATTCTTTTAAGGGTTTTAGTTTATCTGTATGAGGGTTTGCCTGCATATATGTATGTACATCATGTAGGTGCCTGGTGCCTAAGGAAGCCAGAAGAGTGTGTTGGATCCCCTGGAACTGAACTTACAGATGGTTATAATCAACCCTCAGGAACTGAACCTAGGTCCTCTGCAAGAGCAGCAAGTACTCTTAATCACTGAGCTATCTCTCCAACCCCTAGAAATAGAATTTAAAGAGAGAAAGCAACTTCAATTGTAATAATAGGTTTTCTTGATCTTTTACATGAAGAAAGAAAAAAAGACAAAAACAAAATTAATTTTAAAAAGAAAGAAAAAAGAAAATCAACTAAATGAGAGTTGGGACAGTTAAAGTGATCAAAATGGATCCTATTTCTCAGAATCAGCCACTTTGGAGAGGTTTTAGCACCTTTTTTTAACTTCCAGATTTTAGACTTTCTGTTCAGCTTTTGTAACTTCCCAAGCACAGTTTAAAAAAAAAAAAAATAGAACCTCCATCCTCCTGTATCACTTTCAAGAAGGTACCTCTCGAAGAAGGAAATTTTCAAACCTAAAAACCTCTCACAGACTTACTTTAGCTCTTTCCTTTGAAATCACTTCTTTCTGGTTAGTGAGTGGTCTTTGGATGATCGGTGTTGCATATCTTCAGGAAAAATTCTTGCCAGTTTGGTCAAATCATAACGGCTACTAGCATCAACTTACAAGTTTCCAAGTGCTCTGACTCCCCAGCGACACAGAAAGAGAAAGAGAGACAGAGACAGAGACACAGAGAGAGGTATCTCCTCTAGCATTAGCTTTGAAAAGAACGATTTGAATTTTTTAAGATTATTTTTCATGTTATGAATATACTGTTTGCATGTATGTAAGTGCACCCATGTCATGCAATGCCCACAGAGGTCAGAAGAAGGCATCAGAGTCCCTGGAACTGGAGTTAAGAATGGTTGTTAGCCACTATGTGGGTGATGGGAATCGAACCTGTGTCCTCTTCAAGAGCAGCCAGGGTTCTTAACTGCTGAGCCATCTCTCCAGCCCAATTTGATTTTTTTAATGAACACAAATAGCAAAGCAGCATGATATGGTCTCAATTCTGAAAGAGAATCGAAGCAATGTGAAATAAAACCTCGGGCTGTGTCCTTTCCCTCCAACTTTTTAGTTTAAAAAGAAGTCTAGGATTGTATGACATGCCTTTTTATGCCTGTCTGTCTCCTGGAACCATCTGGAGGTTTTGATTTCTCCATATAAACCTCTCAAACAGAAGGACTGCCATGTGCCATTCATCTGGAAAGATACAAAATACCTCATTTAGCCCTTGGCCACCTGTGGGAGCACTCCGGGCTGATGTTTCTTCACCTTTCACTAGTTCACTTGAAAATATTTCCAGCATGCACTATTATGCATTGCTTTACTTTCTTGAACAAAGGATGCTAAATAGTATTGCTTCCAGAAAATGCAATGTTTTTCTTATTATTTGTGTGTGTGTGCGTGTGTATGTGTGTGTGTGTGTGTGTGTTCCTGTGCCTGGTGTGCATGTGGTAGGCAATGAACAACTTTTGAGAGCTAGTTCTCTCCTGCCACCTTGTTTTTGAACACCTCGTGCTGTTTCTGCCACGCTTCACACTTCATGTTAGCTGACCTACAAGCTTCCAGGCATTCTCCTGTCTCTGCCTCCTATCTAACCATAGGCATTCTGGGATTACAGATGCATACAACTGCATCTTAATTTTTATGTGTGTTTCCAGGATCAGACTGAGGTACAGCAAGCACTTTTACTACAGAGCCCCGCAATAAAGATTTCTGAGAGCTTACTGAGCGCTAACCACCTTGGGCACAAACGCAAAAGACATTCTTGTATCAAGAGTCTCTGTGGCCTTGAAAGACGGTGCTTCCTAACCAGTGTAGTAGGGCACATGACATAGCTGTGTCATGATGGTAACCCATGTAGTACTCAGGGAGGCTGGATGGGCTGAGATGGACACAGCCCAGGGACAGCCAGCTATGCAGTCAGCAACTTCCTGTTTATCAGGTGTGCTAGAAAAAAACAATCCTCTGCTCCATGATTGTTTTGCTTTGGGAAAGGTGAAACAATCGTTGCAAAGATGTTTGACATGCCTGGGGATATTTGCTCCAACATTTAGAAACCCAGCTTTCGAGCTTTCGAAATCTTAGGTCTATTTTTATAGTCTTTTTTCCTATTTCCTTCCAGTCAATGGCCACATCGTGCTGTCTTGAGTACTCCTCTCTTCTTCACGTGTTTCCAGTCTTCTTTTAGCCAAAAATAAGGCACTGAAGCAAAATTCTCATTTTACTCTCAAATGATTCTGCTCTGCAAAAGGCACTCGAAGCTCCTACAGAAGAAAGCACATCACTTCATTCTTCTGTAAGATCAAAATCTAAAACTATAAGTAAAACTAGTCTCTAGGCTTTAGAAGAACAAAAACTAGGTCCCTAATGATCGAGAATGTTACAAAGTGCCTCACAGATTTTAAAGTAAAGCCCAGTGGAGACATTCCAAAGTTTAAGCTGAGAAGTAAGCTCAATTTATGCATCTGTAAGCCAACTGCAATAGAAATCACAAACCCCGAAGCAGGACCGACAGGCTCAGCTCTACCAGCCACTCATTTGAAGACTTAATATATTCCAAGTAGCTTCAGGTCTCTCAGTCTTAGATTCTTCTCTCGGAAAATGTAGGAAATACCTCCTCTCAGGCTTATTGTAAAAATTAGTAATGTATATAGCAGTCTTGACTCCGAGTTGGTGTTTGATAAACTGCAATCTTATACACATAAAATGTTCCACATCCTGGGGGCTGGAGAGATGGCTTAGCAGTTAAGAGCACTGACTGCTCTTGCAGAGGACCCAGGTTCAATTCCCAGCACCCACATGGCAACTACGAACTGTCCTTAACTCCAGTTTCAGGGTTATCCAACACCCTCTTCTGACTTCCACAGCATTGCACAACATGGGTGCACTCACATACATGTAGACAGTACACTCATACCCATAAAATAAAAATAATGAAACATTTAAAATATATATTGAAATATATAATATATATTTATTATATATAATGTTCTGCATCTTGTATTTGGAAGTTGAACTATTGAGGATAAGGAAAGAAACTTTTCCAAGAACGTAGATTTCAATAGCAATTACTACAATGCCTAGAGAGGGTGCTGAGTCTTGAGTCTTGTCAAGTATGTCTCCCCACAGACAACAGGTCCTACTTGCACCAGCCTCGTTTCAGGGATGCTTCTAAATGGCATGAGCTTGCTTACTTGCTTTAGTAAAATGAACATATGTGCATTTTTGTTTTGTTGTGCAAACACAGCAGTTATTGTTCTGAATATCATTCCCCTCGGCAGGCTTCGTACCAATATGCCTTCACCGTTTTCAAGATTGATCACAGCATCTGGCCCAGGTATGGGAGCTTGTGCTAGGTCAGCTCTGGGCAGCTTCCCCCACCTTTGATCATGTCTTAAGATAAGCCTGCTTACTCTCAATGCTTCCTGCTTCCAAAAGCAAAATCAGAAGGAAAGCAGTGTGATGTGGAGACAAACACGTCCAATCCTGACTGCTCCTCTGTGACAGGAGACAAAGTTAACTCCCTCTTGGAACACTAAATTTTTAATCTATAGATGAAGATAACCCTGTTTATGATGTAAAGTTGTCCTTCAAGTTCAGAAAGGAAATGTCTACGACAAGCTTAGCACTGTGCCTTGCATATAACTGCTACTCAGTTGTTACTAGCTTCCCCGTACAACCTTTTCTTCCTTGATCAGTTTTCTGATCAAGTTTCCCCTTCAACTCAATAAGGATAGTAACAATCCTGTTGTAGGGGCTGGCGGGAGCAAACAAGAACATGTATGTGAAGCATCTAGGACAGGGTCTACAGCATGGGCTATCCTCAGACACTGCCCCTTTCCCTTCCCCACAGAACAGATTTTACAAACTCTGGTTTCCTAGAAATTCTAATTATTGAGGGTGGAAGGGTGTGTGTGTGTGTGTGTGTGTGTGTGTGTGTGTGTGTGTGTGTGGTCAAGTGTACGCACACACACGTACATGTGAGTTTCATTTGCCAAAAAGTCATTGAATATTTTAAAACCATAAGAAAAGCCTTTTGTAACATAATGCCCCCTAGAACTGGTTCCCATGTTAAAAGGTTTGAGGGCCACATGGCTATGATCATTTTGAAAGGCTGAATATCCAGACCAGTGTTGGGAATTTGCAGAATGCTAGGCAGTCAGTCATCACCCACTAGCCAGGAAGCTGTGCACCCATGAGTCATGTGGGAGATGTGCAAATTCTGGCCAGCAGAAATAGCAGCATTAGATAATGCCCAAAGGCTTTCTCTACAATGGAGTTCATTATCATGCATGTGAATGAAATGGGAAAAGTGCTGTCGTCTCTTCCTGCGGTTAACTGAGTTTTCATTGACAAAAAAATAAGAGGACTTTTGTTTGCCAACACGCTGCCCTTTGCCAGCCTGCTAGGGCCCAGCCCTGTGAAGTTGCACTTCGTGTTTCAATGAAGCAAATCTTCCCCCAATGAGAGAAAAGGTTACTTCCTCCATCACACTCCCCTGACCACTACCTCTGCCAGATCCTGTCATGTGCTAGAGAGAGAATTCAAAGCAAAAAGCTGAGCAGCCAGCAAAAAAACCACTTCTCCCTCTCTCCGCTTCTGAATCCAAATGCTAAACCAGAGTCCAGCGGTCTTATCAGGCTTTGTGGTCAAGACCTCGCCTCTGGTTATGATTCACAAAACGAGGCTGGTGTGGGAAGTCTACATAAGGTCATGAAACAGCCATGTTGGAAGTGGTGTCTCAGAGACATTATCTCCTGTTCTGCAAACACTCTTTTTCAAACAGCAAAAAGAACAATATGATTACAGCTTTCCTTAATGACAGTCCATTCTCAGCTCTTATCCTCTGATCACCTCAGTTGAATTTGGATGGCCATCTTAAACAACTTTCTCCAAATGAGAAAAGTGAAATCCTCAGAGGGCAGTGATCTATCTGCCCAGAATCAATCAGTTTAAGAAAGTGCTAGATCTAAGCGTGGTGGCACACACCTTTAATCCCAGCACTCGGGAGGCAGAGGCAGGCAGATTTCTGTAAGATGGAGGAGAGGCCTGCTCTACATAGTGAGTTCCAGGCCAGAAAGAAAGGAAGAAAGAAAGAAAAGAGAAGTGCTAGAGCCAGGGCTAGAGAGATGGCTCAGCGGTTAAGAACACTGACTGCTCTTGCAGAAGACCTGGTCTCAAATCCCAGCACCAGCATGGCAGCTAACAACTGTCCATAATTCCAGTTCTAAGGGATCCAACAGTCTCTTCTGTCCTCCGCGGGCATGGCACGACATGGGTGCTCTTACCTACATGCAGGCAATACATGCATACACATAAAATAAAAATAATAAATGAAATATAAAAAAAAGAGAAAGGTGCTAGAGACATGATTGGAGTCACAAGGGTTTGACAAAGCCTATCTGGAAATAGAATTTGAAAATACAAATGAATTGAAACATACCAAATGCCAGGCACAGGGCATAGCTTAGAGGAGGCATTCAGGAATTATTTCCTCTACTCCACAGAAAAGCAAACCATCCCAGCTAACCAGAGATTTCACCATGTGGCAGGCTTGTTCATCAGCAAGTCTTTGTCCCAGTGATTCTGACAACCATAAGAGCAGCAAGAGCACTTTCCATTCTCTGCTGACCTCCCGCTATCCAACTAGATGTAATTCTCAAAGATTTCAATGCACTGCAATCCCAACTGATCAAAAGGGGAGGGAAATATCACAAAAAAGGCACATCTCTGCACCCAGGATGATAACCAGAATGAATGAGTTTCCCTTGGCTCGGGCTAGATCCCACATGGTAAAGGCACAATGGCCACATCATTTATCACCCAAACCAGGACAAATTTCAGAAAGAGAGCTCTGTGAATAACTACTCTGGTATCATACAGGTATGCCGGGACTGCCCTGCACAAGCCAGGACACAAGGTGGCTCTAATCTAGAAACTCAAATCCCAAGTCCTTAGAAGCCAGTTCAAGAAGCAAGTATGGATGAAGAAAAAGGCATTTATCTTCAGCGAGATATTTTTCCCATACCTTGAAGAGAGGCTGTGCATATGTATGTAATTAGACCTAAGTCTTGCCCACATCCAAGGGGACTCCCTGTTCAAGCACTTACCTCCTCTGCAACCAATAAATCCCTTCCTGTTTGGGAATCTACGAATGCTATTTTCCTTCCTTGAAATGTGCTCTTCTACTCATATTTTCCACCTGGCTAATTCCTATTTATATTTATCTCCAATTATCTGCTTATCACTTCACTATTCTTCAAACAAAGCCTCTCTGACACCTCTGCACCATGTAGTCTAACAGAAACTGTTGCTATAGCTATCACTGTATCTTTCACAGTACTGATAAAATAGCTCATGTATGCATTCCTTTGAATGGTTTATTTTAGTTGACCTAGAATGTTCCATGAAAAAAAGCAAAGCAGAAACTATAGTTCCTTTATTTATAGACGTATCCGCATGTACCATTTAAAAGATGCTGAATTTGAGGGCTGGAGAGATGGCTTAGCTGTTGGACCATTGGCTGCTCTTGCAAAGAAGCCAGGTTTGATTCCCAGCACCCACATGGCAGTTAATAACCATTTGTAACTCCAGTTCCAGGGGATCTGACACCTTCTTCTGACTTCTAAGGGCATTGCATGACACTGATACGGGTGCACTTACATACAGGCAATGCACTGATACACAAAAAAATGTAAATAAAATACTTTTAAAAGATGATGAATTTAATAAACATCTATTACATGCCACTTAACCTTCACAGCAACTCTGAAAAATAAGCGTAACTTCAAAATTACAGGCAGGAAAGCTGTGACTCTTCAAAATCTGTGTAGGGAACATTGCATCCAAAGGCCATGTCCTTTGTGCTGTACAAAAATCACGTCTCAAAGATGCAGTCCATGGAAGGTCAACTAGGTTTCCATTAGTCCAGCTAGCTGTATCTCAACCAAAGGGCTGCTGCAAGGGCAAGGTCAGAACCCACACTCTTCAGGCTGTGAGTAATCGCTCCAGAGACTTTAAGAGGACCTAGAGGACTGAGGAAGCATTGATATCCACACTGCCAACAGATCTCTCACCATATCCTGACTTCTCCAAATGCCTCTTATAGTTTCATGGTGGGATTGTATAGCTTTCAGTTCCCTCTTCTGTACAATAAAGGCTGCGCCTGGTTACTATGAAGGCATTTTTTTTAATTCTGAGCAAACATACATCAAGCATGAAACAGAAGGTCAGGTTTTTGATACATATAAAAGAAATGGCTGGTGTTTTCACAATTATCATCATTACTCACTGGATAACTTGACATCATAAATAAATTTAGAACATGGGAAATATAGTTCCCACAAGCAGATGACTTGGGTGCACTCTCCAGAGCCTTACTCCCATGTGGATGGAAATTTCTGGGATACCAAATTAGCAATAAGAATCTGGTTTGATACAGAATTAATCATAGCTGTGAATGTGACTTAACCTGTACTCCTTGGGTAAAGAATTGACCTTGGTTTCTTAGTAAGCCTGGTGCCAGAGAGGCCATTTCAGCTCTTCTGTCACACCAGCCTCTGACACCTCTACTGAGTTTCCTCTTGCTTCCTCTGAACAGCCTTTTTTCCACTGGTTAACTTCATCCCAGGTGTGTTCCTTGTTGGGAGGTGGGGGGAAGTTTACCCCCTACCCTTGAGACTACCAGGGCCGGAAGAGCCTTCCCTGAGGGTGCCTCTGAGAGGAAGGATGAGCAGATGTGAGGCCTGAAATGAACTAGTTTGGGCACAGAAGTCTAGTGTTCCTGACACCTGCAGTGGCAGGCTGGCCCTACACTACTGCCCCGTCAGCATGTCACAGGAAGACCCTAAATTACTGAGTGAACCTAGTCAGCTTAGACGTTTTATGCATTATATCACCTAGATGAAGAAGCCAAGCCCTGAGGATGACCTTGAAGCTAAAAACTAATCCAGGAGCTATGATCCATATTTTCAAAAGCTAAATATTTTTTTTATTTTCTCTTGATACATTTTCTTTTACTCTGTGTATATGTGGTATGCATGTGTATTTTCATGTTCGTATGTGTGCAGGTACACATACACATGCTTATGGAAGCCAGAGGTTGACATCAGTTATCTTCCTTGATCACTCCCCACCTTATATGTTGAGGCAGGGGCTCTCACTTGAACCCAAAGCTTGCTGATTCACCTACTCTAGCCAGCTTACAATGGGGATCCCCTGTCTGCACCTCCCAAGTGCTGGGATTACAGACAGGTACCCAGTTACCATGCCCATCTGGCATTTATGTGGGTGCTGGGGAATAGAACTATCGTCCTCACACTTGTGTGACAAGTACTTTATCCACTGAGCCACCTCCCCAACCCCTTCTTGGTGCATTTTTTAAATTTTACAAATGTCTCTCAAGTTATTATATATTACTTTATGGATTAAATTTGTTCACAATTATTATTTGAAAATAAAATTATATTTTCCTCCTGATGAGCCAATTAAAATGTCAAGATTAATAATAATAATTTGAAGGGAAAATGAGAATGGAACTCTTGCGGATGAAGATAGATCATTTTCTAGTATATACCAGATGATGATATGTCACTGTACAAACCTATAATCGATTCTCACGGTGTGCAGAATAATAATTAGTTCCTGATTATAGCCAAATCTAGTCTAACTCCTACCAGCCTCTTTGATGATGCCTCTGACCACTGACCTCCTTCCTCACTGCTCTGGTTTCTTTAATATGAGAGGGTATTTCTGTCTCAGCCTTTTCACAGCGGTCCTTCTGGCTGGAACACTCTGCCTCTCCTCTGCATGTGGACA
Organism: Nannospalax galili; assembly: GCF_000622305.1. NCBI lineage: Eukaryota > Metazoa > Chordata > Mammalia > Rodentia > Spalacidae > Nannospalax > Nannospalax galili. Next base: position 5,787,222 of record NW_008348568.1, read on the forward strand.
TTTTGATGCACTCGCTGGGTCTCAGCTCAAATACCACCTCCTCAGTGAGGCTTTCCTGGACACGAGATCCATCTCCCACAGTGTCTCACTTCTTCAAGATGTCTGTTACTCTCTGCAATTATTCTGCTTACTTTCTCCAAACTGTTCATGGGTACATCTTTTTAAAAGATCTCACATGAGTCTGTTACACACATACAGCAAACACGTATCAAAAATTTTTAAGTAAATGAGGGAGCAAATAAGATAATTACAGCCAATGCCACACACATGGATTCCCAGATAAAAGACAAAATGATGCAGCGATGGGCGCACACACAGATGCCAAACCAGGAAAACTCTCTTTATTCAGTGTGATAGTCAACTGCATCCCCAGGTACAGTTTGCATTTCTGTGACTATTAATTAATCACATCACTACTCGTTTTCTACAAGTTAGATTCTATTTCTACAGAGTTAGAGACCGAACTAAAAATAAACAAAGATCTATGCTTCTACACAGTCAAATGACCTCCAAAGACTCCAGATCCACTGAAGGATATTTGTTGATTGCTCTTGCCTATTCGAAACTCACCCACAGGTTCCCCAATAACATCTGTTACTAAATAAAATTACTTTGTTTCTTGTTTGCTCCTTTTCCTAATTTGCCAGCTTTGGAATGCAAACTTCATGAACAAGACTTTGCTTTCTGTATTCACCAAGGTCCCCCACCCCCAAATCCCTAATCTATGATTCATTCTGGATATTTAAGAATGCTTACTGGGGGGCTGGGAAGATGGCTCAGTGTTTGGGAGCACTGGCTGCTTTTACAGAGGACCTGTGTTTGATTCCCAGCACCCACCTGGTGGCTAACAACCATCTTCCAGTTTCAGGAGACTCCAACACCATCTTCTGACCCCTGCAGGCATTGCACAACACAGGTGCACTTACACACATGCAGCCAATACACTTATACACATAAAATAAAAATATTAAATAATTTTTAAAGGAATGCTTGTTGGCTAAATGAGTGACCTACGGGAACAGCAAAGGACAAGAAATGTCACGCATGCCCTCAAAATCACAAATTAAAAAATAAAGCAACTTTGTCTTCCCTTTCCAGTTTGCAGAGGTGTTAACGGTGCTCTCAGGTTCCACTGAGGACATAAACGGAGGGTTTCTGGGTTGCCAGTGCGCAACTCGGCTCTGGCACCTCTCCCTTCTACAGGGAGAGCTGGGGTTCTAGAACCACCACCTGTGGATCAGAGTTCTCTAATGGAAGAACTCACAGGAGAGCTAGGGGGCAGAAGAGAACAGAATCCTAAGCTCTCACAGACCAGGGCCAGCAGCGTTTTGGCACTCTGTTGAGCTCCTGCCTGGTAATTACGGAAGTCCATGTGCTGGCTTCTGGACTATATCCATGAGCTCCAGCTTCTCCAGCAACTCCAGCATATTGGGCTGGAGAACTTCACGACCGCCTTGCCCACCTCCCGGCTGAGGCTTCCACTGCCCACTCCCACCCATGCCTACATCAGCCCTCATGCCTAGACTAAACTGATTTAAAAACAATTTTGTAAACATTGGAATGCTTCTATTTTCTTGACCATCAAACTGATGAAGAGTAATCTCATGCATCCTGGATAAATGCTTTTCTCCTTCATTCAACCAATATTAAGAAGTATCATGCTTTGGAAAATAACTTGATAATGGCCAGGCAAGAGTTCAGAATCTTTGACTCAGTAATCTCACTTCTAAATGTGGTTGTGTTCAAAGGAAGCACATCATAAATCCAGACATGATCTAGATTTACATAAAAGGTTGTTAGTGAGAGTAAATGTAAAATCCCTTGTCCTCAAAGAAGTATAAACCAATAAATTCAACAACAGGGAAGCACTTTAAAACTTACAATGTATCCATAAAATACATCATTTCATAAAATTTAAGTCATATTTGCTCAAAAGTTAGTTCATAATATAGCAAAATTATCACAATTGAATTTGACATGCCACATACCAAATTCTACATATTTTTTTATTTGCTAAAATAAATAAGGGACTTGAGAGGTGGTTCATTGGTTAACAGCACTCACTGCTCGTCAACAGGACTAGAGTTCATGTCCCATTGCCCACACTGGAAGACCCACAACTGCTTATAACTCCAGCTCCGGGGATCTAACATCCTCCTCTGGCCTCTGCAGACATCCACATGTGTGTACACAAACACAGACAGACAGACACACACACACATAAATAAATTAAATAAATAAATAATAAATAAATAAATAAATGAATACATGCCATGCTTTACTGTGCATTACCTCTGTGACCTCGGGCATGCCAGTTAACTTTTGAACATGAGTTTGTACAACTGTCAAGGGGAAATCATAATACTTTGCTATGCCTTTCCTAGAGAGTCAAGTAAGATAAAAACTTTTAATCCATATCACCAAACTAATAAAAGGACCTTGCAAACTCCGTTCCATCAACAGCACTGAGCACCTTACAGTGAATGGTTAGAAGTCATCTGGAACCAGCCACTGGGGTTCAAATTCTATCTTTGCCATTAACTAACAGTTTTGTATTAGGAACTCACTTTTACTTTTCTGTACCTCCATACTATTTCATACTATTATTGCTGTGAGAAGTAAATTAGATGATGAATGGGCCAAGTTTAAGAAAGTGTGTAGGACTTGGTAAGAATTAAGTAAATGATATATCTTCTTCCATATCACTCTAGAATTCATTATGTACTTTAAAGCAAAAGTTTACAGACACAGTTAACAAAAGGTTCCTTACTCTCAAAGAAGTTTACCAAGGACTACAGAGATTGCTCAGTGGTTAAAAGCACTTGCTGCTCTTGGGGACCTGGGTTCAGTTCCTAGAATCTACATTGGGCAAATCCTCATTTCCAGAGGATCTGACAGCCCCTTCTAGACTACATGGTAACCTGCACTCACATGTGGAAACACATACACACACACACACACATCCCTAATTAAAAATAAAATAAATTGGGGCTGGAGAAATGGCTCAGGAGTTAAGAACACTGGTTGTTTTGCAGAAGACCCAGGTTTGAATCCTAGCACCCACATGGCAGCTAACAACTGTCTGTAACTCTAGTTCTAGGGGATCCAAGACTCTCTTCTGTCCTCCACAGGCATTGCACAACATGGGTGCACTTACCTACAT
>NW_008348568.1:5790439-5800181 GCF_000622305.1 Nannospalax galili
CCAAAACAAGGAAGAATGACTATATATATATATTATCATAAAAATAAAAAAGAAAGTTAACTCTTATTGAGAACACTGCAACTAAGATTTGAAGGGCAAAATAACGTGTGGAAAACTTGACACCTGATGGGAAAAAAAGAGTGTTGGCCCTTTGATGAGAAATCGTGACTCCACCAGATAAAATAATTTTTTACTCTTTCTTTTTTTCTTTCTTTCTTTCTTAAAAATGGGGCTTTTGCTACTCTAACATTACCCCTCTGAAGAGGTAACCCTAAAATCTTTTAGAGATTAGATAAAAGCTCCCAAATACTTTTGACATTTTTGACATTTTGGAACAGAGTATGTTGTTAAGAGGCCCAAGGACATTTTGACTTTTATCCAAGAAACTGGCTACTTTTCTTTGGGGTCTTTTTACACTAACTGCCTAGCCAGTTCCTACCTCCTATTCTTATTATGCCATCCCTGAAGGGGTTACCCAAATCACCAATAGGGAATCGGGACGCAGACCGCTCTGGCTTCTTCCATGCTGAACAGGGACGCAGGGTGAGGCAATTGAGGTACCCCTTCAGTGGGTCTATCTAAAAGACTCCCAAATTGGTAGAGAAAAGTCAGAACAGGACAAATTTCAAATGTTCATATGAGAGTCCATTGGAAGCTCTTGATGAGAGCTTCCAAAAGCATTCCTCTATTGGGTTCCTCCTCATTTTTCTTTTGTCTGCCAAGGCTGGACTCGAGAGTGGTGGATTCAGGATTTGCTTTCAGGTATTTTGATAGCTATTGGAGTGGTTAGAATCAGTGTCAGTTCCTCTCAAAGGCTTTACCACATGGAGGCAGATAAAATAATTTTTTAGGCATCATCTACTTAATACTGATACAAGTATAAGTAGATAATGTTTAAAAACAAGCTTAATTTTTTACACTGCCCATATTAACCTCAAATTTATGGGCTCAGGCAATCCCCCCCCCACATTAGCCTCCTCAGTGACTAAAATTATCATCATGTACCACTATACCCAGCTTAACGATTTTAATATTAATATTTGCATTTTGTTTATTTTGTATCAACATTACGAAGTAGGCATTATCATCTAAACCCTACAATTGAGACATTTGAATCTATTTTTTAAAACCTGTTTAAGGACATAGAGCTTAAAAATGGAATAATAGAAATATCAACCCATATCAAATTCACTCCTCCTAGGACCGTTTCATTGGCCTATAAATCATAAAAATGTTTAATTTCATTGCATTATCCTTGCCACTTACATAAGGAATCTTTCTTTCCTGATAACGGGGACCAGCTTTTAAGTAAGATCTCTATATTATCCAGTGTCTCCTACAGAGCCTACCTACTAGGAAGCTTCAATAAATCAATGCCAAGTGAGTGAAGAGAGGCACAAGTCCGAGTCAGTTCGGAAAAGTAGAGCAATTGTCTCTTGCCTATTAAGTCTCCATTTAAATAGCAAGAATAAAAGTCCTACAAACAAGCCATGAAAACTCTCCCAGTCTTCTGGACAAGTGTCCCATCAACTTCAGTCAATAGCACAATCCTATGGCACATTAGGTGGTGAATTTGATCCCAAAGAAACTATTGCGATATGCAGGGACCATTGTTCTGATTACATCCAGCTTCCCAGAATTTAAACACCACGGGTTGTTTGCAGAACTCCTTGGTTTTAATGAGATGAACCCGGCCTAATAGGAGAGATACAATGTATTCAGCAAGCCCCGTGGAGTGAGGAATGTAATTAGTCTATGAAATAGTGTGAATAATCTACACCCAGTTGTGGAAATTGCAAGATGATCAATTAAAGCTGCCCAACTTAATTCCTTGAAGCCTCATTTGATGAACTGAGGCAGGCAGTTCTCACGTCAGCCTTAGGGGGCAATTCATCTTGCCCAGATCCTGACCAACGGAACCAACATTTGTTATCAGCTGATTATAAATCAGCTCTAAGTGCAGGCATTTATACAAGGCTGCCTCTCTCCCTGCCCCCAGTCACCATATTTCTCCCCCTCTTTTACAGACATGCAAACTTGAGTTTAGAAAGAATAAATAACTTCTTCTGACGTGCATCTGGTATGTAGTACAGCTTGATTCAAACCTGCATGAAAAGACTGCAAAGCTAAGGAGACTACAGAAAGCCAACAGGAGCTGTGTCAGCTGCTAACTCGGAATGCTGTGGTTACCTCTGAAGTGTCACAAAAAACAAGCAGGTAGTTCCATGTGCTCATATGACGTCACACAGACCACCACACATCACACCAGAGCTGAAGCCAGCACAGGACCACAAAGCACTTACAGGTATCACAGATGTTCCCTTTCTCTCTCGGATCCCAGAACACACCAGCCATGTTGGAAACACAAGATGTCATAGGCAGAGAGCTTAGAACTGGGAGGTGACCAGAGCCCAGACACATACATTAAGAAAAGGCAAGCATAACCTCCCCTTTCATCACTGTGCAATGATTCTAGTGCTTTGAAGGATCCTGGTCAAGGAACTCTGGGTTCAGCCTTCAGTCCTGAGCTTATTAACTGTGAGACCACACTTCTCCTCGGTAGAGAAGCAAGATGCTCTTGTATATACTGTTCTATGTCATTGAATACTTTGAATAATGTAAATTCACTACCTAATAAAAGTAAAGCTAATTGCCAAAAATCTTTTTTGTAATTGAAAATAACCCAAGACATATAAATCTAACCATATATGAATTGGAGACATAATCACACAGAAAAACAATTATGTCTTCACTGAATGCTTTCTACATCTGCAGTCGTTTGTGCATCCTCAGTGGGTTACGCTGCCTGGATAAAGGCTCCTGCTGTGCAAACCTGACAGCCTGAGTTCAATCCCCAGGACCCATGTAAAGGTAGAAGGAGAAAATCAACCCCAATATATTGTCCTCTGACCTGCATAGGATGCCATGCTGTGCACATACAATTAATTAATTAATTAATTAATTAATTAACTTACACAGAGTCAAAATTATCCTTAGAGAAACCCCTGTGGAAGGAACTTTATGCCTTCTGAGTCTTTCATTAAGCCCATTGCAGTCAATTCCCCCATGGACTGCAATCAGGTAACTATTTGAGAATAGTAAGCAACTGGAGGTGATGCTGTGCACAGACAGCATGCTCTGTGTAACTGAAAGGGTAACAAGAGTCTTCTGCCCCACCTTTGGCTTCCAAGGGATCATACGGCATATCACTGGCCAAGTGCTATTGGTAACATTGATAATGATATTGATATTGCTCTTGTTATTCCCAATCCTTCTCATTTTAATTGAAAAATATCTGTGTGGTCAGTTGATGTTACAGAGAACACATGATGCAGGTGCACATGGGAAGGCCTAGGGAGTCAACAAAGATCACCTTGGGAAGGGGCTACTATGCTAAACTAAGCAGCTTCAACCCACTAGATAGGGGTGCAAGTCATTCAGAGCATAAAAACTGAGCTTTGAAAAGCCTAGTCTGCTTCAGGAGGTGGCAACGGGGGTTGGGGTGAGAGCAAGGGAGCACATACATACATGAGGGGCTGTGGCCAGTTTGTGTTTAAATCTGGGTTCCTTTACGGGTCCTCAAGCATCACATGAACTGGACGTTTTCGATCTGAAGGGGGAAATGAAGCCATCTTTCCAACCTTGGGCACTAAGGGGGCTCTGCAGGATGTAATTCTCCAACCACAGAAAGCTGGTGGGTGAGAAGTAGCTGGTTCCTGCTGGACTCCCCTGGGCAAATGAATGAACCGCATGGTATTTCTTCCCAACAACTGACCATAGTGGTAGAAATTATAAATGGAGCCAGGAAGTGGTCATTCACTCAAACCCACCTGCACTATGTTCAAAATAGCCACTCCTTACTAAAATAAACCTCTATTTTCCAAACCGTCTACTTTGCATCATTTATTCAGAAAATTTTATTAATCATCTTATCATGGCAAGGACTGAAGCACAAGTTAGGGTTATAAAAATGAAAAATTGGGTTTGGAGAGATGGTCAGCGGTTAAGAGCACTGAATGTTCTTGCAGAGGACCCGGGTTTGATTCCCAGCACCAACATGGCAGCTACGAACCATCCTTAACTCCAGTTCCAGGGGAATCCGAAGCCCTCTTCTGACCTCCGCAGCATTGCACAACATGGGTGCACTCACATATATGCAGGCAATGAACTCATACACATAAAATAAAAATAATAAAATATTTATTTAAAAAGTTAACTCTCTGGTAGGCAAATGCCTGATACATTTGCTACACGGAGACAAGCTGACAGGAAAATGGACGGAGTCACCGGTAGTCTGTTGGAAGTTAGCACAGGGGAGAGATTTCATGGACTCAGGTACAAGCTACCAACTACTGCCAGTCGCCTGTGGAAGCCACACCTGGAGGCAACCCGACAGGAACTCTCTTCTTATCAGCCAATATTCTGAGTATAAAAAAATGGAAGAGTTTTTGTTATAGCTTTATTTCCATCTTGCCTTAATATCAACCAATATGCTATCAGCTTCCAACTTCACCATAAAAAGAATTTTTCAAAAGTAAACAAAACTGCTATCCTGGTCAGCAGTTCTAGCAAAATGGGTGAAATTAAAGTTTCTGTGGTAACAATGTTAATACTGAAATTTTGTTTCAGGAATGTGTGGTCTAGAGTAGCTTCTTGACTGGTTTGCTCTATTTTCCAAGCAAGCCATCATCAGTGGTGGGCAGGAGAGATGCACAAGTAGAGAGTCTGTGGCATACAGCATGAAGCAAGCTTTCCTCACACTATCTTTGCTGTGCAGTTATTTGCCTTCCTCGGAAGATTTGCTCAAAAGAAAAATAAATTCTTTTCTTACTATTTTATTCTTTTTATTTTATGTGTATGAGTGGATAGGTGCACCCATGCTGTGCAGAACCCTCTGAGGTCAGAAGGCATCAAATCCCCTGGGACTGGAGTTACAGGCGGTTGTCAGCTGTCATGAGGGTGCTGGGAATTGAACCAAGATCTTCTGAAAGAGCAACCGTTGCTCTTAATTGTTGAGCCCAGAAAAAAAAAATTTCTATAAACCAAAAAAATTTCAGAGAATTGTGATGTAGCAGTATACAATAATGTTGTATAGGACATACTTTCCAGCCAACTGACATCTACCAACGAATACATTCAGAAAATGTGGTACATTCATGTAACGGAATATCACTCAGCAATTAAAAGCACTGGAACACCAACACCAACTACGGATGAACCTCAGAAGTTAAGAATCCAAATGTGGGGCTGCAGAGATGGCTCAGCGCTTAAGAGCACTGGCTGCTCTTACAGAGGATCCAGATTTGGTTCCCAGCACCCACATGGCAGCTAACAACCATCTGTGACTCTATTTCCAGGGGATCCAATGCCTTCTTCTGGCCTCTGCGGGCACTGAACACACATGGTGTACTAACATACACGTAGGCAATACATTCATACACATATAGATTTTAAATTTTTAAAAAGAATCAAAATCATAGTACCACACTTACCATTTATATGAAATGTAGAGAATGATTATAGACTTCTCTTATAGGAAATGTCTGAAAAAGGAAAAGTTGTAGAGACGGACAGAAAGATCACTGTTGCTTATGTGTGAGAACAGAGCAGTTAACTGAAAACAGGTACAAGAGGATTTAGTGGGCATGGGAAACTTGACTATGGTGATTAACCTAGTCTACAAATGTAGTATAATAATTAAATGAGCATTGAGTGAATTTATGACATGAATATTATAGCCCAATAAAGCTATTAAAACAAATGCATTGCACACGTGTACACACAGAGAGTAGGCACCAAGCGTCTGTTTAGAAGCTATGTTTCACATACTTTTCATTCAGGCAAATAGGAAGTATTTGGAGCTGATGTCACCAAGGTACCTTATAATGACAATCACTGCAAGATCCCAACTAAAGACACATTCAGAAGGTAATGAGATAAGCTCAAGGAAATTCACCCCAAACCTAGTTGAGTTAGGAATGGGGTACAGATGGGCCCATCTCTGAATTCTGCACATGATTTGTTTTGTCACGCTTCACAAAGTAGACACACTTAATCACTCCGGATTCACATGATAAATCCAAAGTAACAAGAAAGGCAGGCCCCTCACCTCCTTCCCATTGTTCAAGCTACTATCAGCTCTGTTCCCTGATCTCCTGGTCATTGCCTGGGGCTGGCACTGCCAACGAAAGCTGATCAGGTCATTCCTGTGCTCAAATTCAGCGTCCTTCTGCTGAAACATTGGTGTGGTCTTTCACAACCTGCTCCAATACCCAGTGTGAGCTTCGTCACCCACTGTCCATGCAGACTGCTGGGCAGTGCATTGTTCTTTATTCTTACCAATCTGTGAGGGTAATGGCCATGTCCACATCTCTCTGCCTTTATCCATGCCTCTCCTCCAACTGGGAATGCTTGACCCTTCCCTACCCCTGCCACGTATTGGCAACCCCTGCACTTTGTGAACATCAGGACAAATATCAGTCTTAGTAACTCCCTCTGTTCTCTAAAAAGAATCAAATGTTCCAGGCGGTTTTGACCTATCGGCTCATTTTCTTTAGTCCCTCTAATGGTGTTTTTAAACATTTAGCCAGTTTAAGTCTAGCACATTTATGCTATTTTCTTCATGGCTATGTATCATTAAAGGGATTACTTAGATTCACAGCTTCATTTATTATTTCTGTGACCTTGGATTATGATTAGGTAGAAAACTCCATAGATCCATTTTCCTATTATATACTATATAGTTATTTAATTGTTATCAAAACTTTAGTTAGTACACAAAGTGTTTCATAATGAAATTTTCATGCACATATGCCACTAAGCCTTGTTCATATCCACCCCAACACACACTGCCCTCCCCCTCTGGTCCCCTTTCACCCTATAAATAATGTCCTTCCTGCTTTCATATCTCATACATATTTATTTAAAACTACATTCAAGGGGCTGGAGAGATGGCTCTGTGGTAAAGAGCACTAGCTGAGGGGAGTTGGTACATGACCATATGGAAATAGAATCTTACAGGCTCCTGGGACCTTGCTCATATGAATCTACAGCAATGGTGTCAGCATGCACAAGTCCCATGAAAACTCAAGCAACAGGCCCCAATCTTAGCCAAAGAACTATTGGGCAGATGATCACTATCAACTGAGGAAGAACTGATCTTCTTTCAGGGAGGTACTCTAGATAGGCTAGCATCCAGCAGATGAACTTGCACTGAGACAGTAACTTGACTTGATAGACCTTAACATAAATGACAAAATGCATAAAAGCAAGTGGGGGTGAGATATGGGAGGGTGTCAATGGAGAAGGGGTATAAAGATGATTAAGATGTTGTGTATGAAATACACAAAAATTCAATTAAAAGATATTTAAAAATCAAAACAAAAGACCACTGGATGCTTTTGCAGAAGACCCAGGTTCAAATCCCAGCATCCACATGGCATCTAACAACCATTTGTAAATCCAGTTCCTCTGGAGCTGATCCCCTCTTCTGTCCTCCGCAGGCATTGCATGACACCAGTGCACTTATATACACGCAGCCTGAACACTCATACACATGAAATAAGAATAAATAAATCAATTTTTTGGTCTTTTTGAGACAGGATCTCCCTGTAGCCACAGCTGTCCTGGAATTCACTATGTAGACCAGGCTGGCCTTGAATTTACAGAGATCTGCCTGCCTCTGCCTCCCTAGTGCTAGGATTAAAGGCATGTACCACCACACCTGGTCGATAAATCACATTTTAAAAAATAAAACTACATTCCACAAGAGAGAGAAAATATCTGCAATTTTGTCCTTCTCTCCCCATTACCATCTCTTGTTACCCCTCCCCTCCCTTTAGACGTCTTCCTTCTTCCTCAGAGTCACACTTCTATTTTTTATAAACTTACATTCTGCATGTGAGAGAAAATATGTATAGGTATCTGCATGATAATAATCATTTACAGGAAAAGCATAGTTTCTGGTCTATAAAGTGCTTAATGAATTTTGGTTAATAATAATTTTATTGGTGTAGCAAGAGCTCGATATATAAAAATTGAATAAGAGGAAGATAGAGGGACAGAGGAAAAGAGAGAGTCGGGGGGAACAAGGAGATCTTTGCGGCATGATAAGAGCTAAAGTTCTAGGATCAGGAATCCTTGAGCCACCTCACTCCTTGTCAGGTAGATATTCCTGGGCAAGCTCTTCAGCCTCTAAATGTTTCAAGAAGAAAGTAGGTATTCCATTTGTTAGTTCATATGGCATTTAGAAAAGTATTTAACTCTAGTATGTAAGGATAAAGGTGAAAAAGAAATAAACACTAGGCTAAAGAAAAGGTCTTATGATCAATGTCACTCATTCATCTTTAAGCAAATGTCCCCTAAATGATTCCTTAAACTGTTCCACAATGTAAGATGCTTCCTGGAAGCCTAGGACCCTAAAGTTGTTCAGAGAAGTATGTTATGAAAAAATTATGATCCAGGCTTCCCCTTACCCCTTACCAAAGCTGGAGGGTTTTATATAAAGCCCTTGGGAGGCAAAGGCAGGTGGATCTCTGTGAGATCGAGGCCAACCTGGTCTACATAGTGAGTTCCAGATCAGCTAGGGCTACAGAGAAACCTTGTCTCAAATACCCAAAGAAAGAAGGAGACAGGGGAGGGGAAGCGGAAGGAAAGGAGAAGGAGAGGGAAGAGAAAGGAGCAGCAAGAGATGACGTCACTGGCAACGATGTCGAAATTGCAGCCCCTCCTAGATCTAAAATGATAGAACCATGTTGGAAAACTGCTCGATAGTCGTTTAAAATGTTAAATAATGACTTACAATATGACCTGCCAATTCTACTGTATGTGTCTACCAAAAAGAAATGAAACTATTTTGTGTCTACAAAAGGAAAAAGAAGCACATATGTGTTCAGAGCAGGATTGCCAGGGTTGACGGTATTAGCACACAGTTTTTATATGGATTTGTTTTTCTAGAAATTTGAATATTAGTCTCTCTTGAATTTTATACTTGTCTCTGAATACTAGAAATATTCATCATTCTGTATTCAAAAACTTAGACTAGGCTGGGGATGGAATTCAGTTGCAAAGCATGTATAAGACCCTGGGTTAGAGCACTAGCACTGTTGAAAGACTTTCCTTCTGCTGATGTTGCTACTTTACAGATGTTTATCCTGCCCTTGTCCTCTGCTCTAGTCCTTCAGCAAAACTCAGCTCCCTATGCTAGGAAATAGCACCAACAATGTATACTAGATCTGCTTTAAAAATATTTGCTTGACTCTATGGAATTAGCTCAACTGATTTTTGCAAAATGGTTTTCACTGAGTATGTCCAATTGTTTTTGGTGTGCTGCTTTTTGGCAGGTGGATTTTTCAATAAACTGATGGGGAGCTACACATAACTCATTCTTCTTGTATGTGCTCTGCCTCCTCACAGCTTCCATCTCAGTCCTAGAAATGTGAGTCCATTGACAGTCACGTGTCTTCAACATTTGAATCTCTCAATTCTAAGCTTGGGGACCTAAAGCTTGTCAGTTCAGATTTACTGGCCTCTGGGTTGCGGCAAAGGACAGGGGTGTAAGCCTAGTACTATGCAGTATTATGAAGCTAGCTAGTTATTCTCACTTTTTCTTCTCAACAACCACGAAATTATTTCTTCAAAGTTATCCAAAAGTTGAGAGAGTGGTGGCTCATGTTTTAATCCTACCACTCAAGAGACAGAGGCAGGCAGATCTCTGTGAGATCGAGGCCAGCCTGGTCTACAT
>NW_008348568.1:5800225-5804700 GCF_000622305.1 Nannospalax galili
CCTACAGGGAAACCTTGTCTCAAAAAAAAAAAAAAAAGTTATCCAGAAATGTGTGTGTGTGTGTGTGTGTGTGTGTGTGTGTATGAAATAAAAGAACATTGAACTTTCTGGTGTGGGAGGCCAAGGTCCCCCATTATTTGGCTTCCTCATGTGCCCCCCTGTCCTTGTAGTACCTTCCAAACGCCCCAGAAAGTCAACAGGCATTTTATATATCACAGTCCAAATGGTATTAACTACCCCTAAAGTGTGAACAATTATTGTTAAATTCCACCATTTGGTACAGGAATTTCCTTTTGTAGCATCTAAATAGCTCTTTCCAATTTAAGAATGGAAAAACATGCATTTCAATTTTAAACAGACATCAGATCCAATTCCACTTCTATTTCTTCGTTTCAATGTAAATTTGGGCTGTCTCTTAACCTTTCCGAACTTCAGCATTCTCATCTCTAATGAATGTATAAAAATATCTGTGTTCCCAGATTGCTGTGATGATCAATCAAGCTAATATATGTAAAGTGCTTCAACATCTGTAGGCATACAATGTGCTCTTTCCGTTCCCTCTCCATGTTCTTGCCTTTGCTCTGCAGTCACAGGAACTGAAGGTTTCAAATCTACGTGTAGCTTTCAAATGCAATCCCTTTGAAAGAGCTATCAGCACTTAAAATAATCTGTGACCACACGTGCCCAAATAAAGTTCACATTGATCACTCAATGAGAACCCACAAAAAAGTAGATACCACAGGGAGCATCAAACAAAGCTGAAAATAGTGGAAACCCAAATAAATTTGCATCCAAAATATCATTTCCTTTTGACATTTTTTAAACATCTATTTCCCTTGTGACTTATAATACAGTCTTTTCTCCAAAATTCTACTGGAAATTTCCTGTCTTTATGGGAGGAGTCTGAATAAGTAATTCTAGACCTTCCGATTCTTACCACACAGTTTCTCAGGGGAAATAACAGTGGAGTGCTGATTTAGCGCCTCCTTTTTCTAATTCCAAAACTAAAGAACCCTTGGAAGCCTAAATGGTGTACCAGGTAAAGGAGTATGTCCACAGAAAACCTACAGTACACGTGGCACTCTCAAGGTTTAACCTGTAACTCATCCGAAGTACCCATCGAGAGAGGGAAGGATGAGGAAGAGAAATGTATGGAGTAAAAATACTGGGAAGAGGGCTGAGAGATCACCCTGGGGTTTAGAGTACTTGCAGATGACCAGAGTTCCAGACCCAGAACCCATGCCAGGTGGTTTACAACCATTTGTAACTCCAGGTCCAGAGGATCTAATGCCCTCTTCTGGCCTCTCCATGTACACCTATACACATGCGCATAAACACACAGACACAAAAATGAATCTTAAAAAACTTTTTTTTTAATATTAGGAAGGGCTAAGGAGATATCTCAGTGGGAAAAGTGCTTGCCTTAGACCTGAGTCAAATCCTCAGAGTCCACATTAAAAAAAAAAAAAGAAGCTGGGTATGGTTGCATGTGCTTGTAATCCCAGTGCTAGAGAGAGGGAGACATGCAGCTCCCTGGAGCTTGCTGGTCAACAGCCCAACCCAGTTGGCAAGTTCCAGATCAGTGAGAGACTGTCTCCAAAAAAGGTGGATGACACTTGAGTGGAATCCAAGGTTGTCCTTTGCCCTCCATACACACACAGACACAGACACACACACACACACACACACACACACACACACACAAATGCTAGCAAGCAAAAGACAAGGGAGAAGGCAGGAGTATCTAAAATGCAGCTTGCACTGCCATCCTGAGGGGCAGGAGGTATAAGATTGCACAGATAGTGTGCCAGCCCCAGTTGCTTCACTATGCTTGCCTGAGCTAATTGCCTTCTGCTGAAAGACTTTTAATGGCAAGCACTAAAATAAAATGCATTATTGCATTTTATTTTATTCAATTTTGCTTGAGCCTTAGATGTCATCCAAGACTTCCTCATTCTCATTTTATCTTTTTTTTTTTTTTTTTTGGTCTTTTTGATAGAATCTGGAACTGGCCTGGAACTCACTAGGTAGTCCAGGCTGGCCTCAATCTCACAGAGATCCACCTGCCTCTGCCTCCCCAGTGCTGGGATTAAAGGTGTGTGCCACCATACCTGGTTTCATTCTTATTTTTAAGAGAAGCAAATATTAAACTTGGACCAAAAAAAAGAAAATATTTATCCCAATATTAAAATATAAAAGTTGTATACTGATTCCCCTTAATGCACAATGCCCTGCAATATAATGCCTCTACTTAAAACCCACCAGGGGTTCACCATGCTTTAATGTAACAATGCTGTGTTTTAATTGACATTAATTATATGTATTTATCATGTATAAAATAGGTGAACCAGAAGGAATAAATAATCCAGGCACAGAAAAACAAGTATGCCATGATCTTGTTCAAATGTGGAATTTTTGAAAGTTGATCTCATAAGGGGCTAGAGAAATGGCTCAGCGGTTAAGAACACTGGTTGTTCTTGTAGAAGACCCAGGTTCGAATCCCAGCACCCACATGGCAACTAACAACTGTCTGTAACGCCAGTCCCAGAGGATCCGACAGCCTCTTCTGACCTCTGCGGACATTGCACGACACGGGTACACTTACCTACACGCAGGCAATACATGCATACTATGAGAGGGTAGAATGGTGGTTGTCAGAGACTTGGTTAATCAATGGTAGAGAAATGTAAAACTTCAGGTAGGTTGGAGAAATGCACTCACAATAACTATTATATGGCATGGTAACTATATTGTTCAAAAGGCGGATTTAAAGTGCTCTTGCAGCAAAAAAAAATGTTGGTTGTATAAGCTAACACGTATGTTTATTAACTAGATTATGTCATCCCATAATGTATAGATGTTTCAAAACATGATGCTGCTCATGACTTACTATTTCTTATAAGCCAAACTGCTTACCATGACTGGAAAGCTCCAAAGGAGTGGTCCCTATTCACGGCTCCCGCCTCATGTTAGCAGCCAACCCCTCATTAATACTGTATTTAATACTGTATGCCCCTGAATGTGACCTGGAGTTCCCTGAAGGTAGACGCTATATCTGTTTTTCATGTTACTCGCTACATCTCCGCACACATGGGGAAAAGAAAAACAGACGCAAGGAAAGCCGGGGAGCAGGGTGAAAGAGAAGGGAAGCGGAGTGACCGAATTGTAAAAGCACACTGCTTCCCACCACGGGCTTTCATTTCTTTCTTCTTCAGTGATGTATTTTGCTGGGTTTTGTGTCTGTATGTGCCTATGTGTGTTGTGGTGTATGCATATGTGTGTGTGTGTATGTGGGTACCCATGTGGAAGTTGGAGTAAACATTAAATGTCTTTCTCTATCACTCTCTACCCTAATTAATTTTGAGTCTCACCTTAAATGAGACTGACCCTCCCCTTCCCAGCAGCCATTGGTTGCCTGTAGTTCCACGGGTAGGGCTGGGGTTGCCTTATTTTCTGAGACAGAACCTTGAGTTTACCAAGGCTAGATCTGCTAGCCAGAAAGTCCTTGGGATCCTCCTGACTCCACCTCCCAGTGCCAGGATAACAGGCAAACCTGAAATTCCATTGCTCATAAAAATGAGCAAGTGGCCTATGACCGGCAGAAAGAACACAGTGATGGGTGAGGAGTCACAAGTCCACACACACACACACACACACTCCTCTCTTCCATCATACCACTTCATTTATTGCCCAGGAAAGTTGCTGATGAAATATTTCTCACTGAGTCATGCATAATTGGTTTAATTGCTCAGTCTTCCAAGAGCATTTGCATTTTAATAGGAGACAATATTTTATTAGCATTAATGTTAATTATTAAGTAAAATAGCTTGATTTTTTATAGCACTTTAGCCTTTACAAGGCACATTTACATATAACATCAAATTTATCCACAAAGGTGAGGAAGGAAAAAGTTTTTATTAAAAGAAAAAGTTACCTTGAATTATAGTCTCTTCTTGTAATGAGATTCTTCCCTTTTATTTTGGGGGAGATGAGACATTTAAATTGAGATATAATATACAAACAAAGAAAAATTCCAAACTCTGCATGATCTGTATAATTAGGGGACATTACTAAGTATTCCTACAATTTATTAGGAATTTTTTTCTTTTATTATTAATAGCAAATAATGCTCATTATAGTGATTTTTAACTCAGAATTCTTGATACAGATTTTTTTACTGGAAAAACAATCAAAGGTCATTAAACTGAAGTCAAGTTCCATTCATGACTGCTGAACTTTGGAAGTTTTGTCCACCTTCCGGTTTGTTCCTTCTTTCCACCTGTTGTACGTGGAGATTCACTGGAGAGGAAAATACGGAGGTGCTTTATGCCATCTCCATCCTCTTCATGCCACCTCCATCCTCTTTATGCCACCTCCATCCTCTTTATACCACCTCCATCCTCTTTATGCCACCTCCATTCTCTTTATACCACCTCCATCCTCTTTCTTTATGCCATCTCCATCCTCTTTATGCT
>NW_008348568.1:5805097-5823676 GCF_000622305.1 Nannospalax galili
TATACCACCTCCATCCTCTTTATGCCCCCTCCATCCTCTTTATGCCACCTCCATCCTCTTTATGCCACCTCCATCCTCTTTATGCCACCTCCATCCTCTTTATGCCACCTCCATCCTCTTTATGCCACCTCCATCCTCTTTATGCCACCTCCATCCTCTTTATGCCATCTCCATCCTCTTTATACCACCTCCATCCTCTTTATAGCACCTCCATCCTCTTTACGCCATCTCCATCCTCTTTATACCACCTCCATCCTCTTTATGCCATCTCCATCCTCTGATTCAGTCACTGAGAGCTTTAACTAGAAGAAGTAATAACTGAGAAGAATTTGCAAATCTTAACCAAATGACTATGGAAAACTGCAATAAGTTGAGAGATTGAAGACAGGAAAATATTGGTCAGGATCTAGATCAGATATAATTAAGGTCTGACTCAGTGCAGCAAAGAATGAAAATTGCAGTATTCAAAAGTAAAATAAATCTGCCTGTGTGTCCAGTATGGACTGAGGTGTCGCCCTTCTGCCATGATTCACCATGCCCAGCCCATTAACTCTGTCAAGTAGTTGAACCAAAAAATGCAATTTGAATTCTTTTTATTATTTTTTAATTCTTTTTATTGAATTTTTGTAATTTTCATACAATGTAGTTCGAGGGCATCCAGATCTGCTCCCTCTCTGGGAACCCCTCCACCCCCAATGCTTAGCTTGAATGCATCTCAACTCCCTACAGAAAAGATTCCCTGTGCAGCAGATGATCTTTTTATTGCTTTCAATTACATATAGAAGTTTGGGTATGTGTGTGTGAGTGTGAGAGTCCATGGAACCAGAAGGAGTCAGATCCTCTGGAGCCGAAGTTACAGCAGATGTGAGCCACCCAACATGAGTGCTAGGAACTGAAGTGTGCTTTTCTGAAAGAGAAGCAAGTGTACTTAACCACTAAGCTCTGAAATTAGAATTCTTTTGGATGAAATGTTCAGTATTCATTCAATAGCTACTAGGAAGATCTAGAAAGAGGAATACGATTTCTTTTATCTCCACATATAGCAAACATTTTCCATCTTCAACTGATTGGGCCTGAAGCACTTTTTATCTGGTCAGTAGTCGCTACTTCCAGCTTCTTAAAGAACAGAATAAGATTTTGGAATTTCTAGAACACCGCATGCAATAATGATATTCTTTACAAATAGACAAAGAACACATAATGTACCAAACTGATCATATACTATAATATAAAGCAAGTTTTGAGGTTTTCCAAAACATTTAAATCATTTGAAGTATGTTTTAATATGACACTAGTTGTGACAAAAATAGGAATAATAATAATGGAAAATTTGAAAATCCTTAAATGTTTAAAAATTAACATGAAATAACATGAATCAAAGCTAAATCAAAGTAGATACTAGAAATCGTATTAACGAATATGAAAATATAACATAGTATTCAGCTAAATACACACATATATTAGAAAAGGGAATGTGAACAGCAGTTCAGTACGTTTGACTGTTTTAAATAATAGCTAGTAAATCCATTGAAAAGAAAAGAAAAGAAAGAGAAGGAAAAAATTAGGATGATAGCATAAATTAGCTAAATTAAATCAAAACATGAAAGAGAGAAAAATTAATGAGCCAAAAGTTGACTCCAAAAAGATTAATAAATTGATGAAGCCACAGAAAGATTTAGGAGACAGAGCGAGGAAGAGAGCTACAAAGACAGTAAAGGTAAATTATCAGTACAAGGAATGGAAATGTAGACATTGCTTTATGCCTAAAATTACTGAAATGCAACTCAAATAAAATACAAAAATTCATGACAGTAAACTTAACAATTTAGAGAAAATGAAGTAATCTCAAAAGCAGACACTAATGAACAAATTGCCAAAACAGATAAAATCTGAATAATGCTCTATCAAGTCTAGAAATTAAACTTGTAATTTAAAATCATCCTACAAAGAAACCTGTAACCTTTCTTGTGTAGGACCTGCAGAGTTCACTTCAAAGTTCCCTTTCAAACACTTAAGGAAGAAAGAACACCCATATAATACTTTTAGAAAATAGAAAGTAGAGAAGCTATTCTCTGCATATCTTATGAGACCAGTTTAATAATCCCCAAACATAAAAACACTACAAAAACAAACAACACTGTGAAAAATATGTATCTCAAAAACATAGATGAGAAACCCTAACAAAATCATTAATATTTCAAAGAGTTTTTTTAATTTTTTATTTATTATTTTTATTTTATGTGTGAGTATATTGCCTGCACATATGTGAGTGCGCCCGTGTCGTGCAATGCCATGGAGGTCAGAAGAGGGCTTTGGATTCCCCTGGAACTGGAGTTAAGGATGGTTCGTAGCCACCATGTGGGTGCTGGGAATCGAACTCAGGTCCTCTGCAAAAGCAGTCAATGCTCTTAACCACTGAGCCATCTCTCCAGCCCCCTAAATAAATAGATTTATGGAAGGTACATATCACAATCAACTTTCTTATTACATAAATAAAATTATCATAGTTAACCAATAACATTAGTTTCCCAAAATAAAAGAAAAAAAATCTCAGGATTTCACCATACATATGGACAAAATATTGAAATCTCTCCATATATTCAAAATATGAAAGGCTGTTGGTTTGTTTTGCTTTGGGGGGGTTGGTTCGTTAACTGGGTAGGCGGGTGGGTGGGTATGTCGGTGAGTGGTTGGTTGGTTGGTTGGTTGGTTGATTGGTTTTATGAGCCAAACAAGGTCTCACTATATATCCCAAGCTGACTTTGAATTCATGATCCTCCTGCCTAAGCTTCTGAATTGCTAGTGCATTATAAGCATGTGCCATCGTGTTTGGCTTTCAAAGACTGTTCTCACTCTTATCAAAGATGTCTATAAAAACCCACAAATAATTCTAATATTTTGGTCTGAATTTTTTAAGTTGATGGTGAGGGGCTAGAGAGATGGATCAACAGTTATGAGCACTTGATGCTCTTGCAAAGGACCTAGATTCAGCTCCCAAACCCCGCATGGTAGCTAACAATCATCTGTAACTCCAGCTCCAGAGGGATATGATGTGCTCCTCTGGCCTTCTCCAGCGTTGCACACACATGATGCACTTACATGCAGGCAAAACACTCATATACATAAAATATATATCAAAAACAATTTTTTTTGTTTTTCAGACAGGGTCTCCCTGAAGCCCCAGCTGACCTGGAACTCACTATATAGACAAAGCTGGCCTTGATCTCACAGAGATCCACCTGTGTCTTCCTTCCAGGTGCTGGGATTATGTTTGTGTGCCGCCACATATATGTCAAAAACATTGGTTTAATTAATGGTGAAATATCTCCCTCGAAATAGGAACTGAACCAAAGCTATCATTATCGGTATTTCTATGCAGCACTGCACTGTTAGCCTGGGCACTGCCAAAAAGCAAGAGAACAGAATGAGTAATGTAATGTTGCAGGAAAGAAGGAAAAAGGGAGGAGAGAGAGAGAGAGAGAGAGAGAGAGAGGATCAATTGGGGCTAGGGACCCCACAGTCACTTATTTTCTGCATTTTGACTAGTTGTGGAACTTTGTAATCACCTCCACCTGTTGCAAAAAGATGCTTCCTTGAAGAGTGGTGAGAGCTACCCTTACTTGTGGGTACAAGGACAAGTATTTAAAATACAGTAAGAAATTACTTTGGTTTAGGAAAGTGATAGTAGTAAGAGCTCCCTTGGGGTCCATGACCTCTCCAGCCATGAATATTTGGCTAAGTTATAGTACCAGGCATGAATCCATTCCCACTAAGCAGGCCTTAAGTCCAACTGGAAAGCTCTTGGCCACATCCAAGGTAAGGCGCCACTTCTGCGCCATTACGGATCTGGTCACTGTTGTTATTCATAGACTTTACATCTAGGTAGGACCATTGGTTGATTTTCTCCCTTGGCAGTTTTCATAGCATCTTCCAATACTATGAGAGCTAACCCTTACGGAGGAACAGTCCAGGTTAGTTCCAGCTAAATTTCTCCAAGTCTTGTGTCCAAAATCTGTGGGGTCTTCAGCAGTAGGGTCTTGCACTCAAGTTCTAGGAAGCAACTAAGAGCGATGGCAATAGCTTACATTGTTTTGGGAGTCTCTTGGGCTGCCCTGACCAACATCTCAAAGGTTTCCCTTGCCTAACACTGGAATTTTTGTTCAATAGCCTTTGACTGTACACACACAACAGATGTACATATTTATAAATGTATTTTTTCTTTCCATTTTTTCAATGTATATTTTATTGAATTTTTGTGCATTTCATATAATACATCTTAATCATATGTAAACCCCTCCCCTATCTGCACCCCCCTCATAGCCCACCCACAGAATTTCATGCAATCTGTCATATATGTTAAGGCCTGGCAAGTTTCCGTACCCAGATGTCCTTTGGTGTGAGTTCATCCACTGGCGCCTGTTCAGTCTATCTAGTATCACTCCCTTTAAGACCAGCTCTCCCACAACCAGCAGTAATCAGCTGCCAGTTCCTCAGCTAAGGTTGGGTCTCCTGCCCATTTCCCAAGTTCTATGCTGGGTTGTGTCTGATTGAGTTTGCATGGGTCTCAAAGTAAGCTTACAAAATAATATATTTCCCTATGACTTTGCAGGCATACTCAGTATTATTTACCTCTCCTTCCTCTCTCTGCCTCTGTATAACCCTCCCTTCCCCCTCTTCAGTTAAATCCCCCCTCATTTTTCCCATTTTCTCCTTGAATGAAAGACAGAAAGGAAGACAGAAATATTATTCTAATAATATGGTTGCATTTATTATAAATTTGCACAAGATAAGTAAAATTAAGTCATTTATTTAAAAACTTTAAATATAATCATGCATCACAGTAAAAACTGATGGCAAATATAGAAGACTTCTAAAATGAAAACTACAAAATGCTATTTAGAGAAATTTCAGTAGACTATGATTATGGGCCACAATACTCAATATGTAAAGATATTAAATTTTTTCAAATTAACATTTATCCTCTGAACTCCATATTGAAACCCCAGGTCTGTTCATGAATGTTAGCCAGCTCATTGTAAGTTTATAGGAAATTAAAAGGGCTAAGCAAGCCAAGATAATTACAAAGACAGTTCAAGGGCTTACATTTTAATATAGATATTAAAATTGATTATATAGTTACAGTTAATTAAGTCTATCAAGGATAAACAAATAGATCAATAAAACCAAAAATAGCAAACAATCTCATATACATTGTCACTCAATTCATAACAAAGATGACACTATAGTAGATAAAGACTGATCTTCTAACAAATAGTGCCTTGACAATCATTATTCGCTATTATTAAAAAGATATCAAGTCCCCAGAAATATTTTGTATATGATAAAAATGAGCAAAATAATAGTTTCTTTTTTGCCTTTACTTCTCCTTCACATCTCCTATTCATGACTCAAGGACTTTCTTTTCCCCTTAGAGACAAGAGTTATGCAATTTGGGAGTCTTTTAGATAGACACACTAAAGGGGTACTCCAATTGCCTCACCCTGCGTCCCTGTTCAGCATGAAAGAAGCCAGAGCGGCCTGCAACCCTATTCCCTATTGGCAATTTGGGTAACCCCTTCAGAGGATGATGTGATAAGAATAGGAGGTAGGAATTGGCTAGGCAGTTAGGTTAAAAATACCCCAAGGAAATGTAGCCAGTTTCTGGGCTAAAAGTCAAAATGTCCTTGGACCTGTTAGCAACACACTCTGTTCCAAAATCCAAAAATGTCAAAATGTCAAAAGTATTTGGGAGCTTGTATCTAATCCTTAAAAGATTTTAGGGTTACCTCTTCAGAGGGAGGAATGTTGGAGGGGAAGGAGTGAACATGGATTGATCAAAACACCTTATATGCATGTATGAAATTCTCAATAAAGTTTTTGTAACAGCTAAAAGTTTCTTTTTAATATTTTTAGTAATTCTGAAAGAATTTCAGACACTATATTTTGATCGTGCCTCCCTCTACCTCCTTCCAAATCTGTCCCTACTTCCCTACCCACCCAGCCTCATGCTTTTTTTCCTTCAAGTCCAATTTGTGTTGCCCAAATACTCTTCGGTGTAGGACATGCCCTAGAGTGTGGTTGACCTATTGGTGTTCACATCCCTAAGGAAAACTGACTCTTCCTCCAGCAGCTATCAAATGCTGACAGCTCCTCAGCTAGGGGGTGGAACTTCGTGCCTACTCCACCCCCGCCCCCATGCTGGGATTTCTGTCTGGCTTGACCTTGAGTATGTCTTATGCATACTGTCACAATGGCTGTGAGTTCATATGTGCAACTGCCCAGCTGTGTCTGGAAAACAGTTTCCTTGTAGTCAGCTACCACCTCTGGCTCTTACAATCTTTCCAGCCCTCTTTTATGTAGAGACTTGGGGGAGGGTGTGATATAGACATCCCATTTATGGCTGTGCACTCTACGTCTCCTAATCTCTGCACATTGATCAGTTGTGGGTCTCTGTGATAATTGCTTTCTACTTCAGAAAGCTTCTCTGATGAGGGTTGAGAGATGCACTCTAATTTATGGGTATAGCAACATGTCACTAGGAGTCTTTTTTAATTTTATTTATTTAATGTGTATGAGTGTTATGCCTGCAGATATGTAAGTTCACCTGTGTCATGCAGTGCCTACAGGGGCCAGATGAAGGCATTAGATCCCGTGGAACCGGAGTTACGGATGGTTGTTAGCCGCTATGTGGGTTGCTGGGATTGGAACCCAGGTCTTCTTCAAGAACAGCCAGTGCTCTTAACTCCTGAGCCATCTCTCCAGACCCAGGAGCCATTTTAACACTACATCTATTTAGAAGAATAATAGAAGTAGGTTCTCCCCTAGGAATTATGACCTATCTAGCCACAGATTTTCAGCCCTGATAATGGTGCCAGGTATGGTTTCCATCTTGTGAAGCTGGCTTTAGATCCAATCAGAGCATAGTTGAATATTCCCATAATATTCATACCACCACTGCACCAGTGAGCATATCTTGTTGGGCCAGTGGTTGTTATAAATTCTACAAGATAACCTAGAAGACTGCTTTGACACTTTGAAAGCACAAGTGTTTTGTTTTGTTTTTAAATCAGGACACGTATAATTTACAAACAAAAAAAAGAGAAAGTCATAAGCTAATCTTTTTTAATCTCTTTAATTTTTCTTATTAGTAACACATATTTGTACAGTACACATGGGTCATATTCGTCTACCTTCCTCCACACCCCCAGCACCCTTTTCAATCCTAATCACTCTTCTGTTCTCATGTCGACTTCTTCAGTTTCGACATGTGAGTGGGAACATGTGGTGCTGGTCTTTCTGTACATGGCTTGTTTCATTTAACATGATGTCTTCCAGTTTCATTCATTTTGCAGCAGATGACAGAATCTTACTCTTCTTTAGGACTGAATAATACTCCTTTGTATTATCTGTGCTATATTTTCTTTATCCAAGCATCTGTTGATGGGCATTTAGAGTAATTCCACATCATAGTTACTGTGAACAGCACCTCAGTAAAAATGGGCACCCAAGTATCTCTTTTGTATGCTGACTTCATTTCTTTTGGCTATGTATCTGGGAGTAGGAAAGTGAGATCATATGATAGTTCTAGTTTCAGTTTTTTTGAAGGCTCTTCACACAATTTTCCATGGTAGCTGTATTTACATTCACACCAGCCACATATGATTTCCTTTTACTGCACATCCTCACCTGCACTGTTACGTCTTCTTGTGCTGTTAGTAGCTTCCCTAATTAAATGAGATGGAATCATTGCAGTTTCTATTTATTTCCTTGATGAATGCCGGACATCAGAATAATAGAAAGGTTTCAAATAAGCAATCAAACAGCACATCTCAGGCACTTAGGAAATAAGAACAAACCAAAACCAAAATGAGTGGAAGGAAATCATATAAATCACAGCAGAAATAAATGAGTGCAAAAGGGCAATGTAACAATTCGTTATTTGAAAAGATAATCAAATGGGAGAAAACTTTGGACAGACTAATCAGAGAGAAAAGGAGCAAGCACAGTAAATAAAATTAGAGGCAAAAGGGAAGCATTAAAGCTAATAGCACAGAAATTCAAAGGAACTGTAGGGGTTTTCTTAAGCTATGGGCTAACAAATGGGAATAGATAAACAAAATGAACAAATTTCTGCACACATATAAGCTACCAAACTTGAGGGCAGAGACTGTAAAAAACCTGAATGGACAGTAACAATGAATAGGAATGAATTCATAATTTTAGAAGTTTTCCCTCCTATGAACTCACAGTAAGGGTGACAGCATGCACAAGTCCCATGCAAGCTCAAACCAGAAAAGAATCCCAGCACAGGCATGGGGAAGTAGGTAGGAAACCCAAATCCAACCTACAGAAATTTTGGCAATCAATGGCTGCTGAATAGGGAGAAAGAGTCTCCTTCAAGGATGGGAGTCTTGTAAGTTAAGGATCCTCCAACAGATTGACCCACACTGAAGGACATTTGAAGACACAAAGCATTCTCTATAGACAGATACGTGTGTGTGTGTGTGTGTGTGTGTGTGTGTGTGTGTGTATATATATATATATATATATATATATATATATATATATGCTACATTTAACTGATCAGGGAGAAATAAGAGGATGTGCAGATAGGGGAGGGGATCTAAATACCATCAAATTATATTATAAGAAAATCACAAAAAATTCAAATTAAAATATTAATTTAAAAAAGAGCTTGTAGCCTATTTGAAAGTGACATGGTTAACCTTTGGGGAGCAAAGTTGGTTTATGTAAGAAAGTTGTGGTTGTGAATGTGGAACAATGAGAACTTAGGTGGCTGTGGTTTATTTTTCTCTTAGTCTCTGAAAAAAGGCAGAATATTTACATCAGGTATAATTTGGAGTGATGAAAGTCATTGCCTTTGACCATATCGGAAGGGACTTATTTAGGAGTGTGCTGATGCCCTTGAGCTGGTGTTTGCTGTGTGGATTGCTCTTTCTAGATAACGTGGAGGCAGAGGCTTCAGAAAGCTGGGTCTTGCCCCAAGCAAAAGAGGAGTCAACTCATGTCCTGAGTCTACCTCGGCATTTGGAACTTTTTGTGAAATTGTCAAGAATTTATGATTTACACTGTGATTGCTTCTGAGGTTGCAAAAAGGGTTACAACTTCATCTGTTTCCATTTAACCTGGTGCAAAATAAGTGGGACTCACTCATCAATATTTGTTAATTTATTTCTGTATTATTTAAGTAATAAAGTTTCATTTTCCATAAATTTTTTAAAAGTTTTCCACTTGTGCAACCCCTATGGAAAGCAGTGTGGAGAACTCTTAAAACCCTAAAAATGAACCTACCATGTAACCTGGTTATACTACTCCTTGGCATATACCCAAAGGACTCATCCTATTGTACAGACAACTTGTATAACCATGCTTGTTGCTGCTCTTTTCACAATAGCTAAGAGATGGAAGCAACCTAATTTCCCCTCAGCAGACAAGTGGTTAACAAAAACATGGCACATTTACACAATAGAGTTCTACTCAGCAGTAAAGAAAGATGAAATAATTAATGAAATCTGCAGGTAAATGAATGGATCTAGAAACTGTTATACTAAGTGAAGTAACACAGACTCGGAAAAACAGAAGACATATGTTCCCCCTCGTTTGTTGATCTTAATACTAAATCCTTATAATAGACGGAATCCCACTGAAATGGGCCAAGAGCCCATGGAAAACATGATGCAGAGACCTGAAAGTTTAGTACCTTGCCACAATGAGAGGAAGATCATTCCAGACCTATCATCCCCTCCAAGGCTCAGGGACTTTTGTAGAAGAGGTTGGCAGAAAGAATTAAGAGCCTGAGGAAGGGGTGGAGTGTTACCTGGAAGTGTCCTCTGACCACTATGCTGCAAGCTATAGTCACACTTCCTTCCCACACTCATTAAGGCCTCGAGAAGGGAGTCAATTACCCCTCTCATCCAATCAGTCTGCCTTAGCTGCATGTAGGGGAAGGGCTAAGGATATACAAGCCAAAAATGCCATAAGGCACCTGTCTCACCATTTAGTACAGCTGTCAGAAAGTCACAGGATCTATATTTAAGTGTGGACTTTCCAGCGCAGTGGTAAATGGGGGGGGGGGCACCCAATCTTTTGTAAAAAAAAAAAAAAAAAACCTTACCCTATATTCTGTTAACAAGCCCAAAAAACTAGTTAGGATTAAAAAAAAAAAAAAGAAAAGAAAAGAAAGAACAAATCTAATGGAAACCATTATTCCACCAAAGTTGACTCCATGTTGGCAAATCCTTTGGTCTTTGATTACTTATTCCTACTTCCCTTCTCCTCTTAAATTCTTAAATATTTTTATGTAACCTGCTTCAAGGTATTGCTGGAAAAATGTGTTAAAAAATTGCCTCATTGTAGAATAATAAAAATATTCTAAAATAAATAAATAAATCCAAAGAACAGTTTTCCAATAAGGAAAAGCCCAGGGCTAGATGGTTTTACTATTCAATTTTGTCAAACATTTAAAGAAAACCTAACACCAATGCGCTTAAAACTACTGAATAGAATTGAATTAGAAGAACTCTTCCAAACTTAACCTATGATGCCAGAATCACCCTGGTACCAAAACCTGAAAAGAATGAATGTGCACATGCACACACACACACACACACACACACACACACACACAAACTACAGACGAACATGCCTGAAAAATATGGGTGCAAAAGGCCGTCAAGAAATACTAGCAACTCAAATTCAACAGCACATTTTAAAAAAATCATAAAAACATATAACGTACTATGGTCAAGTTGGTTTTGTGCCAAGGATGAAAATGGTCAACATACACAAAATTAATGAATTTCAAATCTTTACAAACAAAGACTCCATAAGGAGTATTAGAAGGCAATCCAAGTCTGAAAGAAGATGCTTATGATTCATGTATCTAACAGAGAGCTCAATTCTTGATTATGTAAAGAGCTCAGTTCTCAATGATGTAAAGAGCTCCATCGATAAGGAAACAACAAACAGAAGACTGGACAAAATGCTGAACACTCTACGGAAAGATGCCGAGGGAGTGACCAGTAAGAAAAGGTGCTGAAACTCATTTGTCAGCAAGATAACACAAGTTAGAGCTACTTGATAATGCCACTACACACTCACCAGAATGTATATAGCTAAAACGACACCCGGGTTAGCTAGCATCGGTGAGGGAAGGGGTGCAGTCATCAGAATGCCCTTGCCCTCCTGGCAGGACTGTAAGTTGGGACAAATTTAGAAAATCATCTGCAACATCTTGCAGGGGAGAACACATATATACCATCTGCTGCAGAACCTGTTCACTGTAGGTATGTGACAAACTCCCTGCTGACAGGAACGAACACACTCGTGTCCTTTAAAAGATGGGAACACAGGGCTGGAGAGATGGCTCAGCGGTTAAGAGCACTGACTGCTCTTGCAGAGGACCCGGGTTTGATTCCCAGCACCCACATGGCAGCTATGAACCCTCCTTAACTCCAGTTCCAGGGGAATCTGAAGCCCTCTTCTGACCTCTGTGGCATTGCATGACACAGGTGCACTCACATACATGCAGGCAATACACTCATACACATAAAATAAAAATAATAAACAAAATTTTTTAAAATGGGAACAGGAAAGCCCACAATTGTGGTTGTGAAACATTGGAAGCCACTTAAACATCTTCAGTGACAGAACAGATATAATGTTGTCCATTCACATGATAAAATGTTATGTAGCAAAGGGT
Organism: Nannospalax galili; assembly: GCF_000622305.1. Taxonomy (NCBI): domain Eukaryota; kingdom Metazoa; phylum Chordata; class Mammalia; order Rodentia; family Spalacidae; genus Nannospalax; species Nannospalax galili. The sequence goes on from NW_008348568.1 coordinate 5,816,820, forward strand.
TACACCAAGCAAATGCCTACTGAGTTCAATCCCTGGGACCCACATAGTGGAAGGAGAGAATCAGCTTCAGCAAGCTGTTCTCTGATCTACACACACACACACACACACACACACACACACACACACACACACACACACGCACACGCACACAGTAGAAATAGCTAAATGTAAAAATTTTTTAAGAACAATACACACAGCAAAATTTATAGTTACTGAACTGATTTTTCCTTCATAACATGAGGAAATCCACAGATTCAATTCTCTTGATCTAATTCAAGACCTAGCTGAAATTTTGAAAAGAAGAAAGCAGTGAGGAAATTATCTCCTTTGCCCTTTTACTGGACAGGCACTGCTTGTTGGCATCTAGCTAGCACGAGGCATCAAGCTCTGGTCTGCACCCCAGTCACAACAGGAGTATGACATTTTCCCTTCATCTGAAATCCCACCACCCTCTCTGCCCTGTGGGTGAGCCCTGGTACAGATGTGGAGCACAGGAACCTCGGCTGGGACTCATCTACATGCATGTTTGCCTTGGAATCCTAGCCCCCAGGACTATCTATTTGCAATAGGACCTAGTCTGGAAACAAGACAATTATTTTTTCTAGTGGGGGTTGCAGAGAACAGAGGAAGAGAGCTGCAAAGGAGAAGGAGAGTTAGGGGATGGGAAACCAACACAATGTGGTTCCTTTTCAGGAAGCGGCCAGGCTGGATCTCTGAGAACAGCTCATGTTTTTTCAAGATGCGTTTTCACTGAGGTCCCCTATTCCGGATACCCCAGTGCCCTCTTTTCAGCCCTGGCTCTTGCATCACCACCAGCCAGGGGAAGGAGCCGTGGCATGGCAGCGGTCACGGTTCTCTTGGATAAGCTCTACTGTAATCTTTGTAAACCTCAATGCTCAAGGTGCAGGGGGAGATTGGAGGAAACTTGTTTTTCCGTTGGTTTCTCTCTGACTGCTGCGGCTGGTCATTCCTAGAACAGGAAGCTGGAGAAATTTAGGTGGGAGACATTGTTCTGACCAGTCAGGTTTCTTCACCCTTCTAGGGCACAACTGATTAGGAAAAGCTTCTGACTTACATAACCTCCTTCCTGCAGGACAACTTCCCAGGAAAAGATGAATGAGGCACAACAGGACCTCTCCAGTTGCCTGCCTCCTCTCAACACCCCCACAGCCTAGGGCCAGAAATGGGGCCCTGTCCATTCACTCAAGTGTTTATAGACTGCCTTTCATTCTAGATGTCTGGAAAACCTCAATAAACAAAATGAAGAATTCTACCCCAGAGGACTCATATTTTAGTGCAAGAAAGCAGTGAACCATAATAAATAATAGTTACATAGTATGTTAGAAGCTGATAAGTGAAATTGGTAAAAAGGCAGAGAGGATCAGGATGATAGGGAATTAAGGAAGGGCAGGAAAAGGTTGGGGTGCTATTTTAGACAGTGTACAAGGTCAGGCTCCCAAGAAAGAGGGCAGCAGAAGAGACTGGGTAAAGGTGCCACATGGTAATGGCACAGAGGAGCAACACAGGCTGCCGACAGGAGTGGCCCCAGTGTGCCAGGGTGGGAAGGGCTCCACGAGTAAGGAAAGGACACCAAGAAGATGGGGGCGGGGGGCGGTCAGGTAGAGCTTTGCCAGTGACTGTAAGGACTTTGTTTTGAGAGTAAACAAATCAGTCACCATTGCTGTTCTCTGAGCAGAGAGACAATCAGATCATTCACCATCAAGCAACCATCAAGTCGCTCTGGAGAGAGAGAAGAGATCTTCCAAGTGTTATTAGAAGCTGTCCTTACTGGAGGCTGCTGAAGCTTCTGGGGAAAGCCAGATGACCTACAGACTAATGCCACCCTCAAAGCATATATAGGAGGTGAGGAAAAAATGGCCTGTGCTTTTAGGATGACATGAATCACTCAACAGACCCACAAAGACATCATCAGAAAGCAATTTTGAGTTTCTTCTCCTGTAAAAGCAATGGTTTTACCTTAAGTTGTTGCTCTTGCCTTTCCTCAAGTTTTCTTCTGACCAAAGAACAGATTCCAAAGACAGCTAGTAGGGTGCAATCTATACCCTCCAAACACAGCCCAGCTAAGCTACCCATACTGCTTTACATGATACAATCCCTTTTTAAAAATACAGAAATAGACTGTGCACTATTTTAAGGGAATTCTTCCAAAGCTATCAGTCCATTTTCAGCAAGGACATGAGCCTCTAAAAGAGGAAGGCACTTCATTGTTCTAATGCCTGAAAGAATGAGAGAGAGAGACATGGCCAACAGACTCACAGAAGAACCACCAAGACAGGTGTACCTCTTAGTCCAAGTTCCAACAGACAACAGCAAGACCATGAGGTTGGAAGTCATGCAACGATCTGCCCAATTTTTTAAAAATCATTGGTCATTGAATTTTGGAGCAGGAAGTCATTAGAGATTGGCCAGCCAGTCCTGGCATTAACCAGTGGCCCACATGTTCAAGTCCAACCAACTAGTGGGTTTTGTTTGAACTGTGCAGCATTTTAAAAAGAGATGGCTCTGCAGTTAAGAACACTGGCTGCTCTTGCAGAGGTCCCAGGTTTGGTTCCCAGCACCCACATGGTAACTAGCAACCTTCCATAACTCCAGTTCCAGGGGATCAGGGGATGGATGCACTTACATGCACAGAGGCAATATACTCATACACATAAAATAAAATAAAAATAATAAAAATAGAATATTTTTTTAAAAAGGAAATGTGAGCCACACATGCTGGGACACACCTGTAATTCCAGCATTCAAGGGAGACCCTGTGTCAAAAAAGAAAAAAAAAAAATCAGGTTGGTGTCACCATTTACAAATAAGTACATCTCACCTATTTAAAAAAATGTATTTCTTGCTTCTCTTTTAAATTGTGGGTCTCTGGCAACCTTGCCTCTGTATCACAACGTGGCAGGAGCTGCAGTGGCTGTGGCCACAGACTGAGCAGATGGGGCACATTTGACCCAACTCCTGCCACTCACAAGCATTTCTTTCTGCTCTATTTCACTTATTGCTCTAAAGTGGTCAAGCCCTCTTCTGACCCGATATCCTCTCTATAAGACATAGAAAGCTGAGGTCTAGTCAAGGGCAGGCAGGAAAGTCTTCAATCATGGGGCCAGTCACTTGCAGAAAGTCATAGGCCCAGAACTAAAAGGCTCTCCTGAGAATTACCTTCACACAGGCCAGATCCCCCTGTTAGCATTGCCCGTGGGTGGCCAAGTCTCCAGAACACTGTGAGGTCAGGTGCTTGTTTACAGCTCAGTTTGACTTAATATAGATTCTTATTCCCACAATGTCTTACATTGAGCTTCACTGGGGCTAAAGGCTTGACTAGAGAGAACTAGGACGCTTAGCCTCACCAGAGATTGATGGAAACCCTAAAACTATCAGGCTCTAGGTGAGTTCCACATGAAGCTACAGGAAATCTCCTGCATAACCCAACCAGTGGCACTTAGATATCAGACTAGTGAGCTATCGGTGGACTGACTGCTATTCCTGATGAAGACTATTCAAAATGCCTGTTTGGAGAGCCTGAAAGTACCTTTCGTGATGCCTTTTCTACTTGATTGATGTCTACTATATCCTCCTGTTGGACACATAAACACCCAGGCTGTTCCATTATATGTCCATTCCCACCGTCTTCAGCAAGGCTCTAGATCTCAGTACATAGTTTCTCTCCCAGTGGAAAGTTCCAGCATTCGACTTTGCTATAACAGGAGAAAAAAAGAGTTCCCTGGGCCCACAAGGAGATAAGGGAGCTATTTACTAGATCAGGTTGTCTTCTACTCATTTGTTCATTCATGTATTCATCCACATGAAAGACCAGTATTTAGCATCTTCTAGAGTGAATGTTCAGACGATCTAAACACAACTTGCACACTGCCTGTGCTCTGAGGGAGATCAATTTTCTGGTCATATAATATAGCATAAGTAATGATGAGGTGCCTTTATAAGTCTCAGTTTCCTTCTTTGTAATGGGGCACCATCACCTTCCCCATCATCTGGTACACAGCACAAATGGGGGAAAAAAGAACACTACCATTGCTTATAGACTGCAAAGTTCAATGTCAGCACCTGACTGCCATATTCTATTACATGTGCTTAAGGATATGAACCATTGTACAGAGGACTTTTTAAGTAAATAAATGTAGAGAAGGAAAATATCTTCCTTGTATTGCACAACTCAGAAATAAATGTGGGAAGAATGATAGAAACAGAAATTGACATCATAATTGATTCAGATAAGAATCATCAATATTAGCCGGGCATGGTGGCACATGCCTTTAACCCAAGCACTCAAGAGGCAGAGGCAGGCAGATCTCTGTGAGTTCAAGTCCAGCCTGGTCTACATAGTGAGTTCCAGGCCAGCTGGGGCTACGGGGAGACCCTGTCTCAAAAAATGCTTTAATAAAAAAAAAAAAAAAGTGGCTTAAAATGAGAAAAGTAACAGAGGTTTACATTATCAAAATGTATCTTCTAAGAGGAATAGACACTCATTAATGAAGGAGCAAAGTCACTTTGCAGTGGAGAAACCTGGCAGAAAATACCTTAATCAAATAGTTCATGTCTCCAGTAACGAGGGAAGCTGGCATCACGTACATCCACTATAATGCATGGACTATGACACAGCACCACAACCATGATAGCCCAGCTGGAAATACAGGATCTGAAGCTAATCATGAGGAGATAATAGGGAAACTTGGATTAAAGAACGTTCTACAAAATACCTCAATACAATTTTCCCAAGCACACCATTGTCCTAAATGACAGAAAGCTCTTCCAGGTTGAAAGATGCTAAAGAGACAAAATTCAGTATATGACTCAGTTTCTTCTTTTGCCACGTAACAAGTGGTTAGGGCATCAGTGAGATCCAAATGAAGTCCACAGATTAAGGTAATAGTTTTGTGTCAATGCTAATCTCCTAGTTTTGATGATAAATGTTAGTTTGCTGTAGCCTAAATAATTCAAGAAAAATATATATGGCATTACATGAGACATTGGCATTATGATTAGAATATATTACATATATAATTTAACAGACTTGAGGCCAGGTATGGTGGTCCATGCCTTTAATCCTAGCACTCAGGAGGCAGAGGCAGGCGGATCTCTGTAAGTTCAAGGCCAGCCTCATCTACATAGTGAGTTTCAGGCCAGCTGGGACTACAGGGAGACCCTGTCTCAAAAAGAGAAAAGGAAAAAAAAAAAAAAAAAAAACCTACGTATAATTTAGCAGACTTGGTAACTTGCTAACCTTGGGAGAATCCCTTATACTATTCTCTCAATTTTTCTAAGCCTAAAATGTCAGTTTAGGGAAGTTAAAAGCAATCACAACAAAGGGGTACAATGTTGATACTCCTAATCTACCCAGAACCAGCACATGGTATACCAGACTGAGTAGCCTGACTGAGTTTTCTAGAACACCATATTGCCAAATATGTCACTTTTTCATCTGCCTTCAAGGCTTCCAATATTTGTGACAAGATGGGAGATGATTCCAATTCTCTCACTGACAGTTTCCCATAAACACCCATCCACACCACAGCAGTGTCACTGGAACAAGCTGTCACTGCCCAGCCAACTAGGTGATAAAATTTTCTTTTGGAACCCATAGTCCATATCTCATCCCCGTTACTGACAAGGTAGTGGAATATTCACTGCACTGCAGTCCACCTGACATAGAGTATACATAAAGCAGGCAGCAGTTCGATCCATAGTGCTGTTTGTACCTTATAGTGTCTGTTGTGCTGGGCTCTTCATGTGACACTTGCGTGGTCAGCTCCTAACTCCCCTGGACAAAACATAGACAACCATGTGTCAGACTCTTTCCATTTGGGGAAGTCATGAACTGGCCAATCCCAGAGAATGGACTCAATGTGATCCACCACACCCAACATAACCTAACAACTAAATTGGACAATGGAGACAAAAATTTGTCTCCGCCCTTTATCTAGTTAGGACAATCTACAGAAAGTGCAAGAGTGCCCCCTTCTGCCAGTAGCTGGAATCACTCTATTCACTCTAAAAACATTGTCACTTCAAGATCTACAACCTCAAGATTTGAAATCAAGCCCTCTGCTTCCAGAACAAACATTTTTAAAATACTTTGCCATGGCCTCCCTTGAGCCAGAACTTAAGATTTCACCTGGCATATCTCATTTCATCCCTTCAACAGTCTCAATAGCCTGGCAGAACATATTATTTGAATCAGGCCTGAAGATGGTAAAGTTGCTTATTGACGTCAAAAAGACTCACCTTTAAAGTGGCTCCATCTTTAAAATTCAACATCCTCAAAGGATCGCTTCTAAATCCTCTTGTAACCATAACAACACGGGTTATAGGCTATAGCTCCTAGTTGAGAGGTCTAGGAAAGAATAGGAAGTAGGAATGGAAACAAAACAATGATGTATGCTTTTATAAGTCAAAACTATAGACGGTTAAACCTCCTGTTCAGATGTGACTTGCCTACAGCTGTCTTTTCAGGATCTCATGAATTAAATGTTCTTTTCCTTCCCTCACCAAGACCTGCCAGGATAGAAATGGCTATACCTGAAGAAAAACTAACCAGACATGAGCAGCATAGCTCCAAAACCGAAGGTTCAAGATTCTCAGCTAGAACACAGCCAAGTGAAAAGGAAGAGAGGGGGACAGCCGCTGCTTCAGAGACAGTGAATGTTGTCATCCTAGAGTTTGCCAACTGAAGCAAGACATAGAAATTCCACCTCTCCACATGAACCCTTCAGAAACAGCATTTTTAAAGAATATTTTACTTTTTTTTTTTTTTTTTTTTTTTTTTTTTTTTTTTTTTTTGTTTTTTTTTTTTTTTAAATTTTTTCCCGGCCCCCAAATTTTTT
>NW_008348568.1:5823863-5871070 GCF_000622305.1 Nannospalax galili
TTTTTGGTCTTTTTGAGACAGGCTCTCCCTGTAGCCCCAGCTGTCCTGGAACTCACTATGTAGACCAGGTTGGCCTTGAACTCACAGAGATCCACCTGCCTCTGCCTCCCGAGTGCTGGGATTAAAGGCGTGCGCCACCACGCCTGGCTTTGGCGCACCCATGTCATGCAATACCACAGAGGTCAGAAGAGGGAGTCGGATACCCTGGAACTAGCGTTACAGACAGTTGTTAGTTGCCATGTGGATGCTAGGATTCGAACCTGGGTGGGTCTTCTTCTGCAAGAACAGTTAGTGCTCTTATCCACTGAGCCATCTCTCCAACCCCCAAGAAACAGCATATTTTTACAAAAGTAATCATATGCAAAGTTATTTTAATAGGAGAAAAAAGATGACAAATCTCAATAGAAGGATGATTAAATAAGCCATGAAATTATAAACCATTAATAATACTAAGGATTAGTTTTAAAGAATACAGTAGATCAATGTATACTTTCAAGAAAATCTTGATGTTATAATGAGATATGAACTTATTTTATTTATGTTAAAACATATACAAACTGAGGTACTTAGACATAAATATGAAGAATACAGATAAAGTTCTAGAAGTGTATGTACCAAAATATTAACAGTGGCTTCCTCAGAGAGATTGTGAAGGGGTCTTTGGTCTTATACATGATATTTTACTATGTTGACATATAAGAATATGTTTATCAGGGCTGGGAGTGGTGGCACGTGTCTTTAATCCCAGTACTAGGGAGGCAGAGGCATATGGATCTCTGTAAGATGGAGGCCAGCCTAGTCTACATAGCGAGTTCCAGACCAGCTGGAGTTATAGGGAGACCCTGTCTCAAAAAAAAAAAAATGTATTCACTGAATATGCAACTGAGCATTGCTTCTCAAAGTCATGCCCTTTCTATTGAACTTTGTCAAATGTCAGCTGGAAAAATGGAAACAGCTTCTATTGGTGCGTATCTTTAGCCCACACCCACTCCCATGCAGTGATGAGAGGCAGTTTGCACTGGCTCCATGCTCTGCAACGGCAGTGCACAACTGGAAAAGATAACATAACTTTGTTGTGGTGGTTGTTGGCAACACAAAAGTTTAGAATGCACAGAGGATCTAATACTAGCAGATAATGTTACTGAGACAAGGAAATGTATTGCTGAATAGTTTAGGGAAGGAATTCATTCACCAGTTAGGCTTTAAAAGTGAGTAGGGAAGAAACAGAGAAAGCAACATTCTTGGAATTAGAACTTGAAAGGTCAGCCTCAAGTTTATTGTTCACTAATGATGTGACATTGAGCAATAGAGCAAACCTCTCTGGGTCACAACTGTCATCTGTAAAATGCATGCAGTGCTACATGCAATCCATCATGGGTTGTCATAAAAACCTAGTAAGATAGTTATCATTAGCTCTAATTGACAAAAGAGGAAATGAGATTCGAGGAGTTATATGAACATCCCAAGGACACAAAGCTAGTGAACCCAGTGACAAACAGGTAAGTGTGGCCACACTGTCTCAAACCTTTCCACATCACTTGCTCCTACTGATGTGTCAGCTTTAATATTAGCTACTGGGGGCTGGAGGGATGGATCAGTGGTTAAGAGCAGGTACAGCTTATGCAGAAGACCTGCACTGGGTTCCCAGCATCCACATCAGGTGGCTCACAACTGCCTGCAACAATTCCAGATCCTTGGAACCTTCCTCTGAACAGTGTGGACACTTGCACTCATGTGCACATACCCACACATGGACACACAGATGAACATATAATTAAACATAATAGAAATTAATTTTTAAATATAAATTATGGAACTCTACGCATACCTAGAACCCATCCTCCAGTACTTAGCACAGATATTAGCACATAATAGGTGTGCAGTGCATATTTGTTGAATGAACCAATCCAGGAATGAATGAATGGTTGAGTTAATAATTTGATTCATTTAAAAATACTGTTAAGCAGTTACATGCATAATACATGGAATAGGATTGTCTCATGTTGTTAAGGTCAAAATATTTATCTTCAAGTTGTATGTGGGTGTTTCAAATATTTATGTCTGTGTGTGGTTTTGTAACTATAATGCACACATGTGTGCAAAAGAGAGGGAACACGAGAATAAGACACAGACAAAAGCACTGGTCATTGGGTGAGCAAATGCCTGGGTCCAGATGGACACCAGGCACCTGTCTCTGAAACCCCAGGAGCTTTCTGGCCAGCAGCTCCTTCCCAGCTGACAGCCCTTATTTTGAATTGCACAGAGAATTGTCCTTGAAGAGCAACTCTAGCCCATTCTCTATCACCACTTGGTACATAGGAAAGGTCGACCTCGCAACTGGATCTATTTTCTGCATTTCTAACATTCTGGCTTAAAGTGAAACATCAGAGAGCTTTGTGATCAAATAACCGATGTGATCAGATAACCTTTCATTACAAAATAAAGGCCACTGGCGCCTGCCTCCACCTTATCATGCTGGAGAAAAGGGGTCTATGGAATGCTGAGCTTCTGAGGCTTCAGCTCAGGCCTCTGAGACAACATCCAGCTGCCTTTTCCACTTGCAGTTTGTTTGAAAACCTTCAACGCTCCTATTCCCTCTCATACAGCTTTCATCAGAGACTGCAAAGTTGGGTGGCTTCATAAGTCATAGATCGTTAGGCACTACAAGTCTCCATGGTATTCCAGCACTTTCCAGCTGCCTTGCTTGGACAGAGACCCTCTGGGACTCTACTTTTCATCCATAGAAAAGTGAGAATGACCCTGAGCAGTTCAAACGAGTAGCACAGGTACAAAGGCGGACTGCTGACCACAAGCATTCATGCAGCTGAGGTGGGTAAGCACTGACATGGTTAACAAATCAGTTCAACTTTTGATTCTGTAAAAGGAGGAGCAAGTAGATTTCATAGAAAATATAAGGCCAAGTACTTATATTTCTCTTCCCAGACCCAGTTTAAGCAACCTTCCTTGGAGTCCCTGAACCTCTTACTACATAGCCTTGCAGACTCTCCCCTGGGCCTCTCCCAGCTCTGTACTCCATCGTTACACAGAGCACACTCCCTTTCAGCCATCTTTCTGCCTGTTCCATAACCCTGAAAAGAATGAGTTCAAAGCAAGGGCCATGTCTCATGAGTCCTTCCAGCTCAACCCCTCAGCAAGAATGGCTCAGTAAACGCTAACCAAAATCATTGACATGAACTTGTACTAATCAAAATGAGGTGACTGTTTAGTCACTAAATGTTACTGCAAGGAAAGAGTTGTTGCCTTTTTTCCAAAATGTTGGCACTGAGGTTTAGAAAGGAGTAGTGACTGTCCTAAGAGAGCTGGTGACAGAACACAAAGGATCTGGAGTCTTCTGACCCAAGGCCAGTGGTAATTCCATGACCTACCAGATACCAAGTATCTTCTCTTGGAAAGGTTACTTGGCTAAATTTGAATTTCTTTTTTATGTTTGTGTGTATGTACACATGGGCAGGGCAGTGGGCACCTGAATGTCACAGCACATATGTGGAAGCCAGGTTTCTTCTTCCACCATTTGGATTCTGGGAGTTAACTCAAGTCATCAGCCTTGGCAACAAGTTCCCTTAGCTGTGGAGCCATCTCTCCAGTCCTCGAATTTCAAACAAGCAAAAATAATTGCATAGTAAAAGCATGTTCTATGCATCAAGACAGATGCTTACTGTACATATATTTGGGGGTTTTATCTGAAATTCACATTTAACTGGATATCATGTATTTTTTTCCTGAAATTGTCCCCCTCTAGTCTCAAACCACAACATGGATTTAGCCCAGTCACCAGTGCAGGTTCAGGTGTGGACCAAGCCCTTTTAAGAAAAGTCAAGAGAATAGGGAAGGAAGAGCAGTGTGGCACTGCGTAGGAAGCCTAGATCACTGAAACCATAGGAGAGTTGCCTCAAGTGCCAAGGAGGAGACATTGAAAAAGGTGTGCAGTGGAGAAGCTGACATAGGCATGCCTGGTAGCCAGAGGCAGACCCCACTGAGACACTGCTACATCTGCCCTGAGACTCCACAGAGTCCCAGCACCAAGACCACTGACTCCAGCTAAGGTTTATGTAGTTCTAAGGCCTGGCATCTAGCCAAGTCTCCAAAGTAGCTTTAGTATTACTCTTATTGTTGAAGGAATGAGAAATAGCATGTATTAAATATATTGTACATCCCGGCCCTGAAATGAGAAGGTCTATTACCATCATGTCTCTAAAACCTCATCATAATCTTCAAGGATAGTTATTGTTGCTAATCACAGTTATTGGCACAGAGGGAGGCAGTACCTTCCCAAGTCCTGTAAAGTTAACTATAAAGTTACTAAGGCCTGGAAACAAGATTTGAATAAACCCAGTTCTCCTTGTGTAAAAGTTTGTCTGTCTGCAGAGCCCAGATCCTGTTTAAAGGGTCCTTTGGGGATCTTCACTTTGATAACTCATTTGCTATCAACATCACAGGGAGGCTCAAAGTCATTGGCCTCTTGCTAATCAATGAAACAGCTTCCTGACACCATGTTAAAGGGAGGGAGGGTCACAGGAACAAGCAAAGGCTATCCTCTGCTGCCTTACAAGGACTCAGTGCAGGAGGGTCTAGACTGGCTTGGGACTTTCAGGACAGGGCCCAGCCCCTATTCCAGTCCCTCTGGATGGCCAAGCCCCAGACACAAGACTGTACTTCTGTGACCTCTCTTTTGGTGCTCCAGGGTCCACTCTTGCCTCCATCTCTCTTGGTCCAGAGCCATAAATGGGCTGTGGAAAGGCAGGAGGGCTGGACAAAAGTGAGTGGAGCCCCCTCCAGTGGTCACACCCACCCCCCCAGCCTCAATTCAGTTAAAGATTGCAGGAAGTGGTTTGTCCGTTTAGAAGTCATCACAGCCCTGAGGCCCTTCTGAGAAATGAACTTGCAGTTCTCTAAAGATAGATTGCGCAAAACAGAAGGGGGCAGCCCCCAAGGACCCTCCAACAGCAAGTCTCCAAAGACTTTGGAGACCTCTGCGGGGGTGGTGGGGGCCTCCACCCCCACCCACCCCCTCGGAGCAGCTGCCATCCCTAGATGGGCCAAATCAACACCTCACTCTTGTGCAAGGCTCGGGTTTCCCTGTCCCCAGCTAACAAATTTTGTTCTGAAGAGGCAGGTGGAGGGAGGGGGGCATTAAAAAACAGGGGAGGGGAGTTGAAGATGGTGGGGGCGGGGTTCTCAGCTGCTCGTGTCATTTACTTTCCATGGATTTCAACTGTAATTTCAAACGGCCTCTGGGTTTTCTGAAACCATGTGATTTGACACGAGGTTCACAGAGAGTTTAGGCCCCTCTCCAAACTTTAGTTCTTTCACAGCCAGAAGAACAGGTGGCAGGATCTGGGAGGGTGAGTGATGTGAAGAGGGGGATGGAGCCCCTAATGGAGGGATGAATACATACGTACACCAGCACTTGCCTCAACCAGTTTATAGTGTGGGAACCAGGAGACAGTCACTCGGAAACTGAAATGTCCTAGCAGCCAGAGAGGGCTGGCCATGGGAGGCACAAACTGGGCCATATTTTTTTGTTTTCTTATATTTTTTTTCTTAAACTAGGAGCAATAAGTTCTTAAGCAATTTTTAAGGAAAGGAGGCAGTTCTTCCAAGAAGGGCTCAAATGGGCTGGACTCTTACACACTATCAAGCATTCCCCCATCACCACTCTTCTCTAAGAAGTCCTCAATGTTTGTTTCAATTTATTTGTGAATTTTTCTCTCTCAAGTGTTAGGATACAGCGGAGACTAAGGCATAATGATTTTAGAGTCCAGGGTGAGAGGAAAGACAAGGTGGACAGAGAAGACCCTGTCGCTCCATAGGACAGCTTGTATACTGATTGCAAAGCGTGAGTCTGCCAAGGAGGGAGGCAGTGTCTCTCTGGAGAGCAGGAAGCTGGGGGGTGAAGACCAAGACACAGCCTCCTGGAGAAGACGGCCACTGAGCTGGGTTTAGAAAGATGAATTCACCAGGCAGGTAAAGGCTGGTTCTACACAGTACGCACAAAGGCAAGAAGACATAAAACAGCCCAGATGAGCTCTGTGGTTATTCAGAAGGGAAGAATGTGGGCCACGGTGGGATCAAGGCCACCTAAAGCATTTGGCCATGGGATGCCAGTGGACAAAGATCTGCCATGATCTCCACCCATCTGAGTGGGCTCTGTGAGTCAGCCTAGAGCCCGTCCCAAACCCAATGCCCACCTGGAGCCTCAGGACACGTGGGAATCTCAGTTGCCTCTTGTCCCTGTCCTGTTACCATCCAAGGTATCAACCTTCCAGCCCACCTCTGCTCCTGCTGGCTCACCCCTGCCAACTCACACCATCAGACACTTCCTCCACACATTCCAGCTTTTCTCCACAACTTTTTTTCTGCTTTCCCATCCAGCACTCATTTGTCGTCCTTCAGTTAAACCTTACCAGAAGTCCTGGAAGGAGGTACTCCCTCCTTCCCTGGAAACCTGCCCGTTCTTCATGCTCCATATGTCTCCCATGCAGACAAGACGGTCCCCAGAACAGCTCTTTCCCCTACCCTATTCCCATCACGTGGCAAAACCTCAAGCCTGAATCAGACCCATAGTCACCTCCTTTGCTCTTCTGCAGGGTGGCTAAGCATAGCCAAAGAAATCCACAGAGCTGCGAAGCAAACGTACAGCTCCATTGCTCAGCTGTGAAAGGTCGCTTTCAGTGCACCTGATCTTTGGGACTCAAGCTCACTGACCAATCTTTTCTCTGCCAGTTTAGCAGTCTCTACTATTTACTTCCAAGACTGTGCCTTTCTAGTAATGTCTCATCCCTACCATCCTAGGACTCAGCCCAGTTTCCTAATCCACAATGTTAGGTACATACTTATTAAATTCTTGCTTACTCTATCTCAAAATTAGCTATTTCTATACCTCCTCCTTCTCCCCATAAGAAGATATATTAACTTCTGTTGCTGCCATGATAAACTGCTCCCAATTTAATGACTTACAATGATACAAATTACTTTCTTACCATCCTGGCAATCAGAAATCTAAAATGGGGGTCTGGAGAGACTGCTCAGTGGTTAAGATCACTTGCTATGCAATCATGAAGATGAAAGTTTGGATCCCAGCACCCACATAACAAGCTGGACATCCTGCACATGCTTGAACTCCAGCTCCAAGCAGGGTGGAGACAAGAATCACTAGGGTTCACTGGCTTCCAGTCTAGACAAGAAAACATGAGCCCCTGAAACATGATGTACTGGATGGCGTTAGTGTCGACTTGACACACCTGGGTTGAGAGAGCCTCAATTGGGGAATTTCCTTCATTTAACTGGCCTATGGTCATGTCTGTGAGGCATCTTCTTGATTGTTGTGTGATGTGGGTGGGTCCAGCCCACCGTGGGTGGTACCACCCCTGGGCAAGTGAGATGTATTAAATAAGAAAGCAGGCTGAGCAGGGGTCAAGGGAGCAAGCCAGTAAGCATGGCCTGTGCTCCAGTTCCTGCTTCCAGGTTCCTGCCCTGAGTTCCTACCTTGGGCTCCCTGATGAACTGTGACCCAGGAGATGTAAGATAAAAGAAACCCTTTCCTCCCCAAGTTGATAGTGGTCAGAGTGTTTTGTCACAGCAATGAAGAACAAACTAGGACACGAGATCAGGGAACAATCCTGTCTCAAAGGAATAGGTAGAGAGTGACAGAGGACACAGGACACTCTTCTAGCCTCTGCACATACAAGCACATAATTACACATGCACATACACTCAAGTAGACATACACAAATAAATAAATAATAAATAAATAAATCTTTTTTAAAAAATAGAAAAATCCAAAATAAATCACATGGTGCTAAAAATCGAGGTAAGTTCTTGGGAACATCCAGGAGAGAATCGGTTTCTTGTTTCTGGTCTCCGGTGGCTTCCAGCTTTCCTTGGCTAATGACGGCATCACTCCAGGCTCTTCTACAGCCACACTGCCTTTTCTTTTACAGTCAAGTCTCTTTCTGCCTTCCTCTTCTAAGGCTCACTCACATAATCCAGAACAATCTCTGTATTTCTGGGTCCTTAATTTCATCACATCTTCCATGCTTTTTTGCCCTTAGATTCAGAGGTTCTGGGGATTGAGACATGAGATCTCTAGCCCAGAGAGCAGGTATGGCCCTGCATTTCCAGCCACGCTGCTGCCTGCTCCCCTCAGGAACTCTGCCCTTTCCAGCCTGTGCATTTCATCTTCTAAACCTCTGGATTCTTTGCCCATAGTCTATGACTATGATAAAGTGCCTTCCATATTAAAATATAAACATTTGAGGCTAGAGAGGTGCCTCGGCAGTTAAGAACCTGAGCAGTTAAGTGCTCAAACAGAGGACATCAGCCAGCTCACAACCACCTTGCGGTTATCAGTCAGCTCTAGCAGCTGTTGACATCCCCTCACCATTATTTCTGAGCTTTCCTTTCTTAAATAAGACTTGGCATGACGGGTGCTTCTTCTGAGTTTGCCCCCATCCATCTCCCTCCTTCTTGGAGACAAACACAGGTCTTCTTGTCTTCTAGTTTCATGACCTGCAGTTCCCTTCCACTTACTCCAACCCCCTCAGTTTTAAGAGCCAGCAAGACACTTCTCTACGATGATCTTCCCTACAGAGAATTGTAGCACTTGGTTTTGGAAGGATTTCTGTCATTTATTATTCATAAGTTTAATCATTAATTAAATGTATCAATCAACCTTCATATCAAGGTGGATATGGTTGCTCACCTGCTGGATGAACAAAAATAAATTCTACTAGTTTTCTACCTCTAAGAATTCACAGAGCTCAGCATACAGGGGAGATGTTATAATGTGATGATGGAGAAGACTCCATTCTTCCATAACTTTGGCCCAGGGATTATACCTTACACCAACAGTTGAAGCCTTGTGATAGAAAACTGGGGCTACTGTAAGAATAGAAAATATACTGGGTGTGCCTGAGACACCTAACCCTCCTGTAAAGCTCTTTAGAGAGATCAACTCATTTGTTTCCCCACATATAAAGTTAGGACTTGAAGAGCCAACAAGTTTGGTCAAAAGTTCAGCTCATACTTGAATTTTCAATGTCAGTGTCTATATTTTTCTGACACCTTCTTTGTGTATGTGTGTGCATTAGTGTGTGGTGCATGTATTTGCTCATGTGTGTGCATGCGGGTGGGTATGCATGTGTGTGTAGATGCTTGTGAAAGCCCTGGTGAATACCAGGTGTCTTCCTTGACTGTTCTGCATCTTACTTTCTGAGATGCAGTCTCTCATTTAACCTGGAGGTCACTGAATAGCTAGGCTGCTTGGCCAGTGAGCTCCAGGGATCCTCCTGTAACTGCAGCTCCAGGGAATCCTACGCCCTTTTCTGGGCTCCACAGGCACTGCGCTCCTGTGCACAAACCCACACGTAGACACACATCCACATAATAAAACTTAAAAATCTCTCTCAATCTGTGTGCGTGCATGCGTGCGTGCGTGCGTGCGTGCGTGTGTGTGTGTGTGTGTGTGTGTGTGTGTGTAAACATCCTCTGGCTCCTCCAACTTGTCATATTTCTGCTCTATTTTTCTCCTAGAACATTCTGGGGCAATGTGCCCTTCACATCTTGTCTGTTTCTTACTTCCCACTCACCAGCCAGACCACTACCATCTCCCTTTCCTTCCACTTCTCTGCTGGAACTGCTCTTAAGTCTCCAGAGACCACCATGCCAGCTAGACAATGAAAACCCTCTGGTCCCACCTGAGCTCAACTCTGTGGCATCAGATCGTGGACTAGTCTCTGGTCATCTGGAAACTCTCCTCCCTCCTTTGCGCTTCCTCGCACGCTGCTAATCAGTCATTTTGATTGGTATTCCTGGGGTCTTTCTCCTCTTCACTTCTGTCAGTACTAGAATTAGGTTCTTGGCTTTCCTTCTTTTCACTGGTGTGATGCTTGGGTAATCTACTTTCATCATTTTATTTCTTTGTTTTATTTGGGGGGGGTCATCTGGATATCTGTGTGGGTGCACATGCACGTGTGTGTGTGTGTGTGTGTGTGTGTGTGTGTGTGTGTAGGCCAAAGGTTGATGTCAGGGGCCCTCCTTTATTATCAGTCTCCACCTTATTTTTTGAGGCAAGATCTCTTTACCTTGACCTTGCCAATTGGCTAGACTGGCTGGCCAGTGAGCCCCAAGCATCCATCTGTGCGCCCCCTCCCCAGCACTAGGTCACAGATGCTCATCAGTACATACGTCTTTTTTATATGGGTGCTCAGGATATGAAGTTGAGTCCTATGCTTGAATAACAAGTAATATAGCCATCTTGCTAGCCCCAGCTCTCATCATTTTCACAACCACCTGTATACTGGCCTCTCCAGGTCCACATTTCCAGCTCCAGTCTCTCTCCTAATCCCATAAATCCTATGTTCAATTGTGCACTAGCACCTCCAGATTGATACACCACTGGATCCAGGGGGTCATAATATTTGGTCATTCTCTTATGTTTCTAAGCTCCATCAACTCTATCTTCATCTACCCAGACATCACCTACACCTGCTGAGTCACTAAATCTTAACAATCTCTTCCCTGAAAACCACAAAGCTAACCTTGCCCTACCCCTGCTCACCTCTGCCCGCTCCTGGTTCACAGCCTTCCAAGCTGTTCATCTGGTCAATTCTCTGCTTAAGACAATTTGATTGTCTCACATAACTTTCAGTTATGCTCTGCTCTGTATACTGGAATGTATTATCTCTCCCTCCCCTCTTTGATGGTAACTCTCACTGAACTTTGAACACTGGCCTCAAATGCCTCCTCTTCCAGGAAACAATCTATGAACCTCCAGGCTGTAACCTGAATTCATGAAGAGCACTGTACATTTCTCTATGTACACACAGCACAATACTTTTTTATTGATTAAATCAGTTCTTTGACAATTTCATATATGCATACAGTGCATTGAGTTTGCTCTCAACCCACCCTCTCTTATCACTCTCCCACTCCTACTACCCCCTCACAGGTCCCTTTTCCCATGTTCATGTCTTTTGAATTAATGACCCTCTGACTTTAACCAGGAACGTCTGTGTGGACCCAGGGTTGTAACTATACACTGGAGCCTGGTGGGCTCACTGTACACAACTGAAGACGATGACTGTCGCTCCCCAGACAATGACTATTGAACTGAGAAAGTCGAAGCATTAGATGAGATAATCCGCATATTCCTTTCCCCCCAAACTGGGGCTAGGGACTCTACTTGACCTTGCTATTTAAAACACTTTTTTAATTTTGACTTATTCCTTAGTAATTTCATACACGAATACATTTCTTAGCCTGCTCTCTGTTGCTAATAACACAGATCTATATACTTGGTAAGTAATAAGGAAGAAACATAGTTTTTTTGGTCATTTGTGACAGGGTCTCCCTGTATCCCCAGCTGGCCTGGAACTTGATATGAAGACCAGGCTGGCCTTGAACTCACAAAGATGCTCCTGCCTCTGCCTTCTGAGTGCTGGGATTAAAGGCGTGAGCTATTATGCCCAACTAGAAACATATTATTTTGAATCATGTTTTTGGTCCACGGTTAGGAAGTTAACTCTAGTGATGGTAGTCTCAACACAGTGAAGAATATCAACAGGCAGCAGTAAAATCATTCAAGAGACTTGGGCAAATCTCCTTCTGCAACAGACCCACTCGAGCTGGCCCATTAACTCACTAATCAATGAATTCAGTGAACAAAATTTTTAACTTCCTAAAAGTTGGACCTGGTCTCACCTCTTAATATCTCATAATGAAAATTAAATTTCAACATGAGTCTCGGAGAGGACATACCTATTCAAACCACAGCAACACTTCAATCCAGCCATGTTTTTCATGACCAGAAGAGAGACAGAGAAACACTTTCCACACAGCAGCATCTTTCTGATTCAAATCGGTCTCCTAGATTTTCTTCTTCCTCACTGGCCACTGCATTCAGCACCTTTTCTGAATTTTTATCACCATCACAAACTTCATCCCTTACAACAGCTTATTGGTATAAAAATCACATACTATCCAATTCATGCATTCAAAATATACAACTCAATGATCTGTGCTTTTTTCACAAGCATGTACAACCACCACCAAAGTATATTTGGAACATTTTCTTCCACTCAAAAAGAATCCCAAGGCCCTCTAGTTATCACCCTTCTTATCCCCACTATTTCTAACCTTAAGAAACTGGAAATTTACTCTGTCTCTATAAAGTCGTCAATTCTAAACAGTCTATGTAAATGGAGTCTTACCCCATGTGGGTTTTGTGACTGGCTCCTACCAGTGAGCATGCTTTGAAGGTTCGCTCCATTAGGGAAAGTTCCATTACTTCACTCCTTTTCATGTCTAAACAATCCCCCATTGTGTAGATGGATATTTCGTTTATGCATTCCCTAGTCAATGTCATTACAGTTATTCCATCCTTTTATCTGTTATAAATGTTGCTACTATGAACATTCGGGCGGAAACCTTAGTGTGGATGTCTTTGTTTGCATTTATCTTGGCTATATGGCTAGGAGAGAAATTGCTGAGTCCCTTAGTAACTAACTCTATGATCCACCACTTGAGGAACTGCTAGATTGTCTTCCATAATGAGTGCACTATGTAACATTCCCACTAATAATGCGTAAAGTTCGACTTATCCATACCCTGTAATTACTTGTAATTATCTGAGTTTTACATTTTTCCTTATCCTAGTGGTTGTAAGCAAGTATCATTTTGATTTGATCTTCATTTCCCTGATGATTATGTCGATTATTAATTATTTCAAGTGCTTTGAATTTTTTGTTACTAAATTATGTCTATTTTTGAGACTTTCACGTGTGAATATTGTATTTACATTATTTCATCCCTCCTAGCCCCCCCCCACAATTCCTTGTCTTCTTTGATTATTATTCTTACATACGCATACATGTGTTTATACATACATAATACATATATGTATATCAATAATGCAGAGTCCATTAAGTGGTGCTTGTGTGTACCTGTGTTTAAGGCTGCTCACTTGGGATTAGATAACTTCTCAGGGAGCTAGTCCCTGAAGAATACTGATTCTCCCTCCCATAACATCCATTGGTTGCCTGTAGCTCTTGATCCTGAGGTGAAAGTCGGTGAAATTTATGCCATCAAAGTTGGCACGTCAACTGGTTTTGTCATTATGCTGATCTTGCGAGACTACCATACTGCAGAGAATTCATGGGTGTGACTTCCCTATGTCTACAATGAGTTAACTAGCAGCAGGTGTTTCGTCCCTCTGGCTCTTACAATCTTTCTTCCCCCTCTTCTGTGATGTTCCCTAAGCCTTAGGTGTAGAGGTTACATTGTATATGTATCACTTAGTGCTAGGCAACTCACAGTCACTTATTCTCTGCATCTGATCAGTTGGGAAACTTTGCAATACTGTCCATCTGTTACAAGAAGAAGCTTCTTTGATGAGTGGTGAGAGCTGCACTTGCCTGTGAATATAAGGACACATACTGAGAATATAACAAGAAACTACATTGTCTAAGAAAGTGACAACTAGGTTCTTCTTCAGGGTTGATGACTTCTCCAACCATGTGCAGTTGGCTGTTCTTACAGTCATGCATAGATTCTCTCCTATGAGCAGTACTTAAAACCATATACATCACTGTTGATTACCCCCAAGATTAAAGTCTGACTATTGCATCAATAGACATAATTTGCTGTGCTGATGATTGTGGTTTGCAGACTTTTCAGCTGGGTAGGACCACTGGTTGGTCTTCTCCCTTGGCAGCTTGCATAGTACCTTCTGATTCTATGAGAGCTATTCTTTGGGACAGAAACTTCCAGGTCAGCTCCAAGTGCTATGTCCAGAGTATGTGGTAGCTTCAGTAGTAGATCTTACCTTCAAGTTCTGGCTATCAAGGGCTGTGACATCCAGTAGCCTCTATTATTGTGGGAGTCTCTTAAACTATCCTGAGCAACAACCCAAAAGGAGGTTTCCCTTGCCTGGCACTGTGAATTTTTTTATACAGCCTTCAGCACTACAGATGCATTCATGTATATACTGTATGTATACTTTGCAGTGGGCTCATAAAATAATACATTTCTCCTTGGTTTTTCACTCCAATTAAGTATTATTTATATCTCTATCTCTCTCTCCCCCCACCCTATACCCTCCTCAGTTAGAGTGTCCCACATTTTCCCCATTTCCCCCTGGATGACACACATGTCTTACTATCCTCCTATCTTGAACTCCTTTCTATTTTCTTGGATGCTACAATTACTTCAGGATATACACTCACATCAAAGGATTTGGAGCCACATTCACAAATGAAAGAGAACATGCATTACTTGTTTTTCCTAGTCTAAGTTACCTTAGTGTAACAGTCTCTAGTTCTATCCATTTACCTGAAATTGTCATGATTTCATTTTTTACCTCTAAATATTAACTTCATTGTATAAATGTACCATATTTTCAGTTGAAGGATGTTCAGGTTGCTTCCATTTCCTAGCTATTGTGAAAAGAGCAGCAG
The DNA here is from genome assembly GCF_000622305.1 of Nannospalax galili. Classification (NCBI taxonomy): domain Eukaryota; kingdom Metazoa; phylum Chordata; class Mammalia; order Rodentia; family Spalacidae; genus Nannospalax; species Nannospalax galili. The sequence goes on from NW_008348568.1 coordinate 5,838,338, forward strand.
CAAACATGGCTGAGCAAATATTCTTGTAGTAGGAAATTGAGTCCTTCGGGTTTATGCCAAGGAGTGGTACAGCTGGATCATATGGTAGATCTGTTTTCAGTTTTTAAGAATTCTCCACACTGCTTCCCACAGTAGCTTGACAAGTTTGCAATCCCAGCAGCAGTGAATCAGGGTTCCCTTTCCACACATCCCCACCAGCATTTGTTGTCAATTATTTTCTTGATCTTAGCTATTCTAACTGGGGTAAAATAAAATCTTAAAGTAGTTTTAATTTGCATTGCTCTAATTACTAAGAGTGTTGAACGCTTTTTAAGGTATTTTGTAGCCATTTTATTTGTTTTCTTGATTCTTTGTTTTTTTGAATTTTTTGTACATTCTGGAAAGTCAATTATCAGATGTAGAGCTGGCAAAAGTTTTCTCCCACTTCGTGGGCTTCCTCTTCACTTGAATGGTTGTTTCCTTTCCTATGCATTCCTGTGTCTGTAGGTCTCATTTGATAAATGAGGTTCCATTTATAAGTGTTGGCTGTAGTTCCTGAGTGAATGAAGTCCAATCTAGAAAGCCCTTTCTACACTTCCATCTTGTAGGGTACTGTGTATGCTTTCTTCCAACAGTGTGTGTTTCAGGTTTCACATTGAGGTCTTTGATCCCCTTGGAGTTGATTTTGTGCAGGACTGTAGATACAGGTCCAATTTCATTCTTCTACACATGGAGATCCAGTTTTCCCAGCACCATTTTCTGATGATTCTGTCCAGTGTGTATTTTTGGCATCTTTGTCAAATATCAGGTGACTGAAACTATATGTACTCATGTTTGGGTCTTCTGTTCTGTTCCATTGATCTACAAGTCTGTGTTGTTCCACCACCATGCTGCTTTTATTGCTATAACTCTGTAATATAGTTTGAAATTTGGTATGTGAATCCCTCCAGCATTGTTCTTTTTGCTCAGGATTGCTTTGTCTATCCGGGTCTTTTGTGGTTCAATGTGAATTTTAGGATTTTTTAAACTTCTGTGAAGAATGTTTTAGGGGTGTTGTTGGGATTCTATTGAATCTGTAAATTGCTTTTGATGGGATGGTCATTTTCACTACATTAATTCTACCAATCCATGCACATGGGAGGTCTTTCCGTTTCCTAACGTCTTCCTCAATCCTTCTTCAAAAATTTATAGCTTTCATTGTAGTTTTTTAATGTCTTTGGTTAGGTTCATTCCTAGGTTTTTTGAGGCTATCCTGAATGGCAGTACTTCTATGATCGCTTTTTCTGACAGCTTGTTATTGGTATAAAAGAGGCTAGTAGCGAGTTTTGTAAATTGATTTTGTATCCTGCCACTTTTCTGAAAGTATTGATCATTTCTAGAAGTTTTCTGGTGGAATTTTGGGGATCTCTTATTATCTACAAATAGGAATAATTTGACTTCTTTTCTAATTACTGTTCTTTTAACTTCCTTCTCTTATTGCTTTAGCTAGACTTTCAAGAACTATATTGAGAAAGAGTGAAGATGGTGGACATCCTTATCCAGCTTCTGATTTTAATGGAAATGTTTCAAGGTTTTCCCCATTTGGAATTATGTTTACTGTAGATTTGTCATATATAGTCTTAATTATGTTGATGTATGCTCCCTCCAGTCCAGTTCCCTCTAGGATTTTTATCATGAGGGTATGTTTGATTTTTGTCAGAGGCCTTTTCTGCATGTATTGAGATGATCTCTAGAATAAAGCCAACTTGATCATGGTGAATAATTTTTGTGATATGTGCCTTATGCAGTTTACAAAAGTTTTACTGATAATTTTTGCAGTTATGTTCATTAAGGGCATAGTTTCATTAGGACATGTTCATATGGCCTATAGTTTTCTTCTTTGGGGGCATCTTTACCTGGTTTTGACATTAGAGTAGTATTTGTTTCGAAGAAGGACTTTGGGTGTTCTCCATCTGTTTCTATATTATTTAACAATTGAAGCAGTGTTGGATAATAAATTCTGGTAAATTCTACTGTGACTCCACCTAGAACTGGGTTTTTTTTTTTAGCCAGGAGGCTTTGTTTTACTGTTTCAATCTCCTTATTTGTTATGAGTCTGTATAATTGATTTCTTCTTGGTTTTAATTTGGTGATTCTATTGAATCTAAAAATTTATCCATTTCTTTTAGATTTTCTAGTTTAATGAAGTGTATGTTCAGACAGAGCGTTTGGAGTTTTTTTCGGTTTTTGGTTGGTTGGTTTTTATTTTTTGGTGTTTTTTTTTTAATGTTGTTTTTTGTTTGTTTGTTTTTGAGACAGGGTCTCCTTATAGCCCCAGCTAGCCTGGAACTCACTATGTAGAACAGGCTGGCCTTGATCTCACATAGATTGGCCTGCCTCTGCCTCCCTAGTGCTGGGATTAAAGGCATGTATCACCATGCCCTGAAAGTATAGGTTTTTAAAAGTATTCCCCTATAATATTCTGGGTTATTTTTGTGTCTGTTGTAATGTTTCCCTGTTCGTCTCTTATATTATTGATTTGGATTTGCTCTTTTTTTCTTTTGGTTAGCTGGGCTAAGGATCTGTCTTATTTTGTTTATCTTTTCAAAGAACCAGCTTTTTGTTTCTATTTTGTTGATTTCTGCTCTGATTTTCATTATTTCTTCTCATTTGCTGGGTTTGGGTTTGGTTTGTTCTTGTTTTTTCCAGATTCTTGAGTTGTACCATTAAGCCATTTTTTGTGCTCTTTCTGATTTTTTAATGTTGGCACTTGGAGCTATAAAATTCCCTCTTAGGACTGCTTTTAGTGTGTCTCAGAGGTTTTGTTATGTTTTCATTTTCATTTAGTTACAGAAATATTTTTATTTCTTTCTTGATTTCTTCTTTGACCCATTCATCATTCAGTAGTGTGTTGTTTAATTTCTATGAGTTTGTATAGTTACTAGATCTTCTTTTGCTGTTGATTGTAAGCTTTAATACATTGTGGTCAGATAGGATATATGGAATTATTTCAATATTTTATATTTGTTGAGGTTTGTTTTGTGCCCCAGTATGTGGTCTATTTTAGAGAAACTTCCATGGGCTACTGAGTAGAATATGTGTTCTTTGGTCTTTGGGTGGAATATTCTGTAGGTGTCTGTTAGGTTCATTTGATGTGTATTATTATTTAATTCAGATATTTTCTGTTCTTTGTCCAGATGACCTCTCTATTAGAGAAAGTGAGATATTTAAGTTGCCTATTATGATTATTCAGTTGGGGTTAATCCGTGTCTTGAAGTCCAGTAATATTCTTTCTATGAAATTGGGTACACGAGGGTTTGATGCATGTGGTTACATTTGTAATGTCTTCTTGCTTTATTGTTCCCCTGATCAGAATAAAGAGACTTTATCTCTTGATTAATTTTAGTTTGAAGTCTGTTTTCTCAGGTATTAGAACAGCAGTGCTTGCTTGTTTCTTGGTCCCATTTGCGTGTAATATTTTTCTATCCTTTAACTCTAAGGTGGTGCCTGTCCTTGAAGGTAAGATGAGTTTCTTGTAGACAACAAACAGATGCATTTTGTTTCTTAATCCACTTAACTACCCTGTGTCATTTGGCTGGGGAGTTGAGGCCATTGATTGTTTACAGTTGTTATTGAGAGATGTGTGCTGGTTAGGGTCGTGTGTGTGTGTGTGTGTGTGTGTGTGTGTGTGTGTGTGTTCTTAGTCCTATTTTGTGTTTCCAAAATTATAGCTTCATTTGCTTTCTTTCCATAGCCTCTGCGGTACGGCCATCCCTTTCTTCAGCCCACCAAACTATTTCCGGTATTCTCTGTAAGGCTGGTTTGATGATATAAATTCTTTTAGCCTGTTTATATAATCGAAGATTTTTCTTTCTCTTTCGACTATGGTAGATCATTTTACCAGGTAAAGTAGTCTGCACTGGCATCTGTGGTCATTTAGAACTTGGAATACATTTCTCTAGACCTTTTTGACTTGAGTTTGCATTGAAAAGTCAGCTGTAATTCTGACTGGTTTCCCTTTATATGTGACTTGTTTTTCTCTGGCATTCCTCAGTACCTTCTCTATGTTCTACATATGTAGAGTCTTTACTATGATATGCCATGAGGAGCTTCTTTCCTGGTCCTATCTGTTTGGTGTTCTGTGTACTTCTTTTGTCTCTATGGGTATATCTTTCCTTAATTTGAAATTTGCTTCTATAATCCTATTGAAGATTTGGTCAATTCCATTAACCTGAGACTCTCTCCTTCCTCTGTGCCTGTAATTCATAGATTTGGTCTTTTCATGGTGACTCATAGCACCTGCATGTTCCATTCATTTTATTATTTTTCATATTCTTTGCTTGAGAGGTCCAATTCTCCAGCTTCATCTCTTAAGTCTTGCGATTCTAGTTTCCATTTGATTCATTCTTCTGGTAAAACTTCCCCCCATCTTTTCTCAATGAGTTATTGAGTTTTTCATTTCCACCTTCATCTCGAGTTTTCTTTCATAATTCTATCTCTTTCGTGAATTTACTTTTCGCATCCTAAACTGTCTGTCATTTCATTCACCCCTATATCTGCATTTTCCTGAGCTTCAGTTAGGAGCTTTTTCCTCCTTGTGTTCTTTGAGTTGTGATTGTTCTTTTATAATCCTGTGTCCTGGGGTTCCTCTGGGTGGTCCTCGTTGTAGAACACTTCTATAGGACTGGTGGAGTTTGGTGGGAACACATTATCTTTTCATATTTTTTGTGTTTCTGTGCTGTGACCTGAGCATACAGACTTCTTTTGTTACTTTGTCTAATGTGAAATTCTCTCCTGCCTTTGTTGAGTGGGAGTTCGGGTCTATTTTTGTTGTTGTCATAGCTTAGTTGATTTCAGGCCAGGCATTAATAGTTAGTTCATCTGTGATTCAGTTTCTCACTTTTTTTAATTGGAGGGACGGGGTAATTCCAGGCTGGTCTAAGTGGACAATCACAACTAGGACTGTGAGTGTGGAGATGGTGGAAGGGTGGTGGGCTCTGGCTAACTCCCTAGACTGGTCCAGAGAGTGAGCAGTGAGATCTTGGCCTAATCCCCTTAGATGAGGAGATGATGACAGATGATGACAGAGAGGGTTCTGGATAACTCACCAGGCTCTGCTTTGTATTATCTTATTCGGAAAGTTGTCTATTCAGATACTTTGTCCTACTTTGCCAGGATTGTCTAACTTTTCATTATGTGATTGTAAGACTGTTTATATAATCTAGAGACAAGTTCTTTACCAAATTTATGACTTTTTTCCTGTGGATTGTCTTCACACTTTTTGACATGTCCCTTAGAGCACAGAAGTGTATGATTTTTTTTTAAGTTTCCCCAGATTTTCTACTGGCTTTTGGTTGTGCCAGACTATCACAGTTTCATGCATCTTGCTAAGTTGAAGTGGGAGAGAAAGTGAGTATATTGCTTTAACAAACACAAACTCTCATAGTTCTTACAGAGTTTCACTGTTTTCTTGAATAAGTATTTCTTCATTGCTGTATTCCCTCTGAGTCATTTCTAAGACTTCAAATGGTTGGGGGGTTTATACAAGTTTAACATTTCATGGGGGATCAGTGAATTTCTCATACTGTATGGAAGAAATTCAGCATCACTTTAAATGCTGAAGTTCCCTGGAACTTGTTTCCTACCCTGCATCTATTTTGCTCAGTCCAAACTGTCTCAGTCAGCTCATCGAAGCATGTGGCTTGACATAGCACATATCCTTAGACTCAAATCTCAAGGCTGACTCTCTCTCCTGAATTACAGAGTCTTATAGTAACTACTTCCTCCTGTTGGATGTGAATAAGGATCTCATACTCAATAAATCCAAATTCAAATTCCTGACTCACTCACTCATATCTGCAGCTCCTACTGTCTTTATTCTAATAAAATCTTCCAGTTTCACAGGCTAAAATCTGTGGAGCCAACTTTCTCTGTCTCTAGTATCTCACATTTATTCTATAGGAACTCATGGAGCACCAGCTTCGTAACAAATCTGGATTTACCACTTGTGACTACCTTGACTCTTATGACTAAAGCTGAGTCCATTACCACCTCTCAACTAGACTATTTAAATAAGCAGGTAGCAATACACTCTGTCTGTTTGCTCTCTTGTTCTCTTCCACTTTATCAAACATGAAGCAGCCAAGGATGTCTATTATAAAATAAGTCCATTCATTTTGCCTCTTCGGAAATGATATTCTGCCACAGTTGTGGAAGGTGGTGACGCAGAATATATGTTTGCAGATTTCATGGCTGACATATTGCCAAAGCTGCCATTGAAAAACGAAGCTCTATTCATTTGTAAAGTCTCGGAGAATCAGACCCAATTCAACACTGCAACTGATCTCCCCCCACCTGCATTTCTGAATCCCCTCAGCCTTCTCCATGTTGTTTCTTACAAATTTACACTCTGTAGAGTTACTTATTCATCACATTTCCTTCTTGTCCTACTAGGATATGTGCTCAGAAGGTTGATAGCAAGGCTCTGTCTCACTAATCTATATCAAGTGCTTAGAGCCAGGTACATACCAGCACACCTTCCATTTTTATCGAATTTATGACTGAATAATTTCTAGATATCTTTAAAGTACCTTTCAACTTTCATGTCTTTCTTAATGTTTTCCACTTTAATCTCTCTGCAAGGGAAAACTTTTTAAAAAATTTTAAGAGCCAAAGTCTCTGGAATACTCCTGGAGCCACAAATTTTTACCGCTTAAGAAAACAGTCTCTAGGGACTAGAGCGATGACTCAGTGGTTAAGAGCACTGGCTGTTCTTGCAGAGTACCTGGGCTCAATTACCAGGACTCACATGGTGGGTAACAACCATTCTTACTCCAGTTACAGGGGATCCAATGCCCTCTTCTGACCTCCATGGGCATTGCACAACACAGGTGCATTTACACACATGCAAGCAATACACTCATACACATAAAATAAAATAAAAATGGTCTCTGGATAAGAGAGGCCTTGCAAAGATGATGTTTTAGGATTGACTCAAACTTATGGGATTGAGGCTCCATCTTATGGGATTCTGTATGTGCTACAGGCATCTAAGATACGTTACGGGGAATGCCTGGAGCCAGGACTTCAGCACCCAGAAGCAATAAGTGATGGAGCATGATCATCTCCACCTTGCACAGAGACCTTGAGAGAGCCATACGATCCTCCAATAGCAGTCACTTGGAAGATGCGATAAGCAGCAGGAGGGACCTGCTCCCTTCCCAGAAGGGAGTTCCCACTCCACAACCAGTTACATGCATTCCTCACAGCCCCTGGAGCTGTTACCACTGAGAGTCAGTTACAGATTACAAACCCATAGCTGAGCACAGAGCAATAGAAGGAATGGCATACTAGAGGCAACACAGAGACACTGGGACAGAGGGAAGAGCTCTGAAGTAGGAGCTCAATCTTCTGTCAGTAACTTTGACTCTCCGGCCTGAGAACTCCACCTGTGACCAGGAAAATAAGCCCAAATGTCCCCATTTGGTTGGGCAGGGGAAGTGTTCATTATTTTCAATTTCCTGTTTCCTTCTAAGACTTGGGGTATACATCATCAGGAGAAGAGGCTTTATGGGAAAATATGGTCAAGTAAAAAACATTGTGTCAAGTATCTTGGGTGAGCATATGTACTATGATAGACTTCCCTTCTATATCCATGATGAAATACTTAACTAAAAATTTAAAACTTAGTAAGAGGGAGAGATTGTCAGGGAGAGATTGGTACAGCAAGGGGGTCTTGATCTCTGCTTAGGTGACAAAGATTCAAACAAGATTTAGCACCTACAGAAATGCAGTCTTATCTAGGAAAACAGCAAAGGAAAGGAGGGCGCCTTGGACTGTCACCATGCCTTCCAGCACTCTGTCCTTAGGAGGAAGCAAGCAGTGCAGCCGCAGTCAGGAGAGAGTTCCCAAGGCTCAGGGTATGTTTCGTTCATCTCTGTAACGTCCACAGTCAGTCACAGCCTGGTCTTGATGATCTTTTGATGAATGAATGATTGAATGAATGAATGAATGAATGAATGAAATTAAATTAAATTAAATTAAACAAAAGTGGCCTACCTATCATCTGTTCCAGGATGATTTCTTGAAGATGGGGAACAAGCCAGCCTCCCCAGAACAGAAACCAGTGTATCTACCTTATATCTGGTTTTAGAAAACTTGCCCTTAAATCTCAAGAGTTTGGTTTTGCATTCCCTGAACTTTAGAGGAGAGGAAATCAGCACAGGAATGAAGTAAGCAAGGGGCCTAACATTCAGAAGGAGTTCACTGTCCTGGAGGCTCATGCACATAAAAGCTTCTATTCCACCCTAGGCTGCTTGTTTATGTATTAGACATTGTTGCACTATTTGTAAACCTGATTCCTTAAACGCACTATGAATGCCTCCTGTGTAACACTAGCCATGAGACCTTGAGTGTGTCACTGCTCACCATGTCTCAGCCTTCTGATGCAGTGACAGTGCTCTGCTAGCTTATGAGACTTTACTGTTTTTATCTGCTGCACTAAAATACAGAATCAAGTCTATGATCTGAGGACTCCAGCCTTGAGAATAGAAATTGTGTGTGTGTGTGTATGTGTGTGTGTGTGTGTGTGTGTGTGTGTGTGTGCTTCTCATTTAATCCCTCCCAACAGTCTGCAAGGTGGGTATGACTGATCTCATTTTACAAATTGGAAAATCTAACGTTGGTGGATGGTAAAAGTTCACCTAAAGTCATACAGGCAAAATGTGATCAAGTTGGCTTTGAGCCAACACTAATTGACACTGCTATGCCAGTCTTCTGAATGTCTCTCATAACAGTATTTAAAATGCACTAAAATTTTTCAAAACATGACTAGCAACTTGATAAACAGCATCTAGTGGGAACTTAGGACATCTCCAAATGTCCCTACGCTTATCTATCATTACAAGAGGATGAGCAGCCACCTGTGGCTTGATTATAAAAATACAAAAGTTGGCCAGGCGTGGCGGCGTAGTCCCAGCACTTGGGAGGCAGAAGCAGGCAGATCTCTGTGAGTCTGAGGTCAGCCTGGTCTACATAGTAAGTTCCAGGCCAGTTAGGGTTACAGGGGGCCCCCTGTCTCAAAAAAAATAACAAAAATACAAAAGTCACCACTTGCTAATATTTGGGTTAGGAGCTGGTGATACATTGTTATACAAGTATCAACACATAGATCTCATCTTACAACTTTCAACTTATCTCAGAGTTTGGTTAAAATAAGATATGGCTGAGAAATATTCCTCTTCTGTGAAGTGGAAGATGATGGTACCCGCCATATCTACCTGGTCATGGTTAGCATTAAATAAATGAGATAATACATATCAATACTCCAAGAGCAAGTGTTCAAAAAATGGTTCCTCCCTTCTGCAGCCCCCACACTGCCCAACCTCTCCATTCAAGGCTCACCTTTGGTGAGACTTCCCTGATGACCCGTCTTCACCCAGTGGGATTCCTTCCATCTGAACTACAATTGATCTTGCAATCTGACTCCTTTAAGAACTAAAAAAAACTTATTTTTATTGTTGTCTTACTGGCCTAATATGAAAATAACACATGCTTATTCCAAAAAAAAGTGACAATATAAATAAGGCCCCCAAACAAACTTCATCAGAAAAATGAAGCAACTACCTTCAAGTCAGAGATAGCTACTCTGAATACTTGCATTTTGCATGTGTGTGTGCACATATACCTCTGTTCTTTCTCTGAGTATATTTTATTAAAATTTTTAAACCTGTTTTATAATATACTTTACCACTAAATATTCTATAATAGTCATCTTTCCATTAAGATAATAAACCTGTGTGCTGAAGAAATGACTTGGTGCATAAGAGTGCTTGTGGCACAAACATAAAGACCTGAGTGCAGACCCCCAGCACACATAAAAGGCTGAGTTTGGCTGAAGACAACCTTATAACCCCAGAACTGTATTTGCCATCTCTGAAGTGAGTTTTTCTTCAAGTTCTCATTTATTAAACATTGATCTCTGCATGCCTGTCACCCTCCAGACTGACCTTGAACTCACAGAGATCTGCCTGCCTCTGCCTCCCGAGTGTTGGGATTAAAGGCATGTACCACCACACCCAGCATGACTGTATTCTTAAAATTAAAATTAAATAAACTTTTTCAAACTTACTATAAAGGTGAGGTGACTAGCCATAATTCTTTACCCAACTAATTGTGAGCAAAATCAGTCATAAAATATGGGAGGAAAAAAATGTTAAAAGTTTGAAGTCAAGTTGCTTCAAAAATACATTTAAACTCCTCATTCATTTAAAGATAATGGACCTAGAGATAGACAATTCATGATAGGCATATGTGCTGTTTTTGTGTTTGCTTGTTTTTACAAGAACAACATTAACTAACACATAAGCAAGCATGACCTTACATCAAAGATGAGTTAGTGAATACATAAAGCCATAAATGAAGTGCTAAAGAAACAAGAATATGCAAGTATATGTTCAATGAATGTCTTTTGAACTCATTTTGTTTGACCTATCAAATATACATCCTGCTCACTCTAAAAACAAGACTTTAAATACAGGAGCTCAAACAATGGAGTGAATGAATAAATGAATGAATGAATGAATGAATGTGATATATAAATGAACGAGAGAATGAAGGCTAAATGAATTGGCCAGTGCTCTTCATGTATGGCCTATTTTATATCCCACAGCATTCTTCAAGGATGACAATTTCTCTGTTCTGTTACTGGCCATGTGGCTTGTGAAGCCTTGTAATAAACGAATGTGGGGACAGATTCCTTTGGCTTTTTTCTTTCTTTCAAGCTCTAAAGCTCTTCTTTCCTCTGCCATCATTTTCCCATTTGCTTCACCTGCTCCTGTGGATGAAAGAATCTTAAAAAATAAAAAGCTCAATGAGGTGAGAACACATCCCATAAGACTTCCATTGAGGAGTTTACCGAAGGGGCTTACCCTCCCCACTCAGATGGCCATGTGTGTTCCTCCCAAGGAAACTAGACACCCTTCATCCACAAAGAATGCCACAAGAATAAGAAGGAAGAGGCAGGATTGGGTTGCAATCCTTTATTTTTCCAAGGGGCATTCAGGAAAAGAAATGAGAAGACGTTTATAACTAGCTTTTCTAGAGCCCTATGAATGCAAAAGTTAAATCATTCTAACTTCTGCCTCACTTACTCAGCCTCTCCCTGATGAACAAAGTATGATTCTATGTTGAAAGAGAAACTTGTGCAAAACTGAAAACAAAGAGCTGGGCTGGAGATAATGAAGTTTTGATACTGCCTTACAAAAAATAAGTAAATACATTGTGTTGTTAGAACTTGAAGAGACGTAGCGAAGGGAGACTTGAGATTGCACAGAATGAGATTCAAATCCTGCCTAAGACATTCAGTGTTCTGGGTCCCTGGGCAGATCTTTAGTCTCTTTGAGAATCGGTTTCCTCCTATATTAAATGAAGATGGTAAAACCTTCCTGGAAAAAATGTGGGGAATATTATCGAAAATACAAAATATACCATGTATAGAGCAATGTCAGTCTTAAATAGGTCTTTATTCTTGGGGAATTAGCATCCCTTGATTTTCAGTTAACATTTTTATTTCAACTTGGATGTCAGATCCCACCATCCCTATCTTCTGGTAACTTTAGGTAGATAGATCTTCTGAAACTTTGAAAATACCAGAAGACAACATAAAGGAAACACTTCAAGATATTGGCACAAAGATTTCCTGAATTCAGCAGGAAATCATAGCAAGGATCGGAAGTGGGATTGCATCAACTCAAAAGGCTATTAAGGAAACAAGTAGCAGGGTGACGGGACCTGCAGACTGGGAAAGGCTCTTTGCCAGCTATTCGTCCAGTGGAGGACCAACATTCGGGATATATAAAGAAATCAATAAATGCAAAATCCCAAAGAACAAACAATTCAGTCCATGAGTAGGCACACGAATTGAACTGATACTTTGGTCAATAATTACACGAAGAAATGTTCAACATCTTTAACCATCAGAGAAATGCAAATCAAATAGTACCAAAATTACCTCTCCTCCCAGTCAGAATGGCAGTCACCAAGAAAACAAAACCCACACATCCTGATGAGGGTGCAAGGAGACAGGAAACCATAGTCCCTGTTGGCAGGAATGGAAATTAGCATAGCCATTATGGAAGTCAGTATGGGGATTCTTCAAAAAGAAACCAACAACAGAGCCCACATATGATCCAGCTATAACACTCTTGTACTCAATATTTCATACTCAAAGTGCCCAAAGGAACATGTGAACTGAAGATCCCAGGGAAAACCAAATCTGTATTAAATCCTTACAAGGTTGACAGACTGATTAGGATTTCAGTGATTAGTGGGTTGGGGAGCTGGACTGTTACAGATTCAAAGCAAAATTAACTTGGGCTATCTTTTGCCCCCTTAAAATAGCCACAGTTATTCATAAGGAATAAATCATGGTGCTGGAGAGACGGCTCAGCAGTTAAGAGCACTGGCTGTTCTTGCAGAGGACCCGGGTTCGATTCCCGGAACCTACATGGCATCTAACAACAGTACATCCATAACTCCAGTTCCAGAGGAATCTGACACCCTCTTATGACCTCTGGGAGCTTTGCATAACATGGGTGCACTTACACACATGCAGGCAACACACTCATACACACAAAAAATAATAAAATATTTTTAAAATGAATAAAATCATGTCATTTGCAGGAAAATGGGTAGAACTGAAGATCATCATATTAAACAAAATGAAACAGACTCATAAAGATATTATGTGTGTGTTACCTCATCTGTGGAATCTAGGGACACTAAATAAAGATGCTATGGAAGTAGAAGGGAGACTATTACTAAAAAGAACCAGGAGAGGAGGAAGAAAGGTAAGCAGTAAGGTGAAGGTAAAAATCAAAGTATATTATATTGATATTTGAAACTGAAAACCATTATTTTATCCAAGTTAATAGTGCTAATATTTTTTTAAATAAGTGGGTAAGTCTTTGCCCCTGAAAGATGCATTTAATCTGATTTAAGGGATATAGATATATATGGTGCTAGCTGGCATTTGCTTACTGATTCCCACAAGAGCATTACAAGGCACATGCACTGCCTAAGTCCACATAGCCAATAAGAGGCAGACTTGCAGTTTGAAGGCAGATCTGTTTCACTTCTCAGTACTTTTCAGGATTCCTCAGTATTGTATTATACATCCAGGAAAATAATTGCAAATACCAACAAAGGAACCTAGTTCTCCTTTTCCTAATCGTGCTGTCTGTGCAGTCCAGCTGCCAGCTGAGCTGCAGTCTCCAGGATGAAAGACTCTCCCCAGGATGCTGTCGGTGTTGTTGTCAGCTGAGGTACCCGAGCGCTCCTCCACCACATCGCCCCTCGTTTTCCAGGGCTACCTTCTGCGCTTCCACCTTCATAATCATCTTGGAGCAGAGTTCTAGGCAGCAAGGCTCTAGAGAGCATGCTGGCCAGTAGGAAAGCGCACAGAAGACAGAAGCCACAATCTTTTTCTAATCCAGTTTCAGAAGTGAGACCTCATAGTTTTTGCGGCATTGAATACATTGCACATCAGTACATCTGTCCTACACTTGAAAGAACAGAGTTACATGAGCTGATAAATATCTGAAAGGAAAGATCATCAGGCTCCTTCTGGGAGCCTGCTTACCCACATTCACACGGTTAAAAATCAGTGTTTAAAAAACAGTCATGTCCAGAATAAAAAGAAAACAGATGAAGGCACTTTAGAAAAGAATAAATTGAAGTGTCTTATACACAATATATTATATTCAACTTCACTCACATTTAAAGAAATATACTTTCAAGCCAAATATAATGGCACACGCCTTTAATCCCAGTACTCTTGAGGCAGAGGCAAGTGGATCTCTGTGAGACTGAGACCAGCCTGGTCTACATAGTAAGTGAGTTCCAGGCCAACTGTGGCTACAGGGAGACCTTGTCTCAAAAAAATAAATAAATAAATAAAAATTTAAGAATAAATATATATTCAAGCAATGAGATGCCAGGTTTTGCTTAATATTTAAGAAAAGTTGGGGCTGGGGATATAGCTTGCACCATGCACAAAGCCCTGGGTTCGCTCTCCAGGAGCCCCTCCTCAATAATTTGAAAGGTCTAATAATATTCAATATTGATGAGACTATAGGGAGACAACTCCTCATGTTTAGTTGCATCCTTCTTGGAAAATAACTTAGCAATAACTCTCAAAACAAGAAATACCATTTCCTAAAATAAATATACATTGTGATAGTCACTGATACAAACTTTGATAGAATACTACCGAAAGCAAAAGAATATTGAATAAACCCATTACAGAAAGTTATGTAGCTGTTTAAGATAATGAGGCAGGCTTCTATCTACTGATAACAAGGGGATCTTTGTTGCTTTATTAAGTAAAACACAAGGGACAGAGAAGAATGTATGATATGATTTGTTTGAAATACCGGAAAACATGTATGTTTATATACATAATAAAAAATGTCTGAAGGATATTCTGGAAAATTTTAACAGCAGTTAATTCTTAAGTGGGTAACATAACAGTTTTGCAATGGTTAAATTTTTCAGCCAAATACATTTAATGATCTTATAATTTCTAGTTAGAGGGCTGGCAAGATGGCTCAGTAGGTAAAGGTACTTTCCTCTAAGTCTAATGACTTAAGGTCAATCCCTGGAACCCACATGGAAGGAGAGAACCAACTCCCTCAAGTCGTCCTCTGACTTCCTCACAGATGCTATGGCATGTGCATACTTATACACATAAACACAAAAATTTAAGTAAGTAAAATACTAGCTAGAAAAATTAAAGCATTAAGAGGATTGTGTGTTCAAGACCAGCTTAGCTACATGAGAGCATACCAAAAAACAATTTTATTTTATTTAAGCCTTAACTATAGGCTATGCACTAAAATCAGAAGGCTGATCATGAACCTAATTTGACAGAAAAGAGTCAAGTGTGGTAGAAAATAAAGCAGGGAACCAAATTCTGAGTTCCTCCTTCCTCATGAAGCTGCAGGCACCTGGCACCATTTCTCCTAGGCTCCTCCCACGGGGACGCACATGGTGCCACCTCGCAAAGTTGGCTTCCTTGCTCTGACCTGGTCAGCCGTTCCTCTCCCAGCTGAAGTCAAAGAACACTCAGTAAATCTATATCTTGGAATTAATCACGATGTTATTCTTTTTTAGGGGGAAAACTGTTTCAAAAGACTTTTAAGGAAAAAAGAAAGTCATTGTGCATCCCAAAGGAGCCTGTGTAAACCCATGCCCTGCCAAACCCATGCCCTGCCACCCCACAAAGCACACTCAGAGAGTGTTGGTTCTCCATGGACAGGAAACAGGACTCGGAGATCTCCTGGCTTCAGTTTCCCAGGGCTAACAAAGATCTTTCTTTCCAGTGGACAGATCCTCCCCAGGTGATGGGCATATTACATGCCTGCTAGCTGCTGTTCCATGACTTATTCCTGTCAGCCCAGCTGCTTGAGAGGCTGAGCCAGGAGGATCACTTGAGTGCAGGAGTTGGAAGCCAGCCTGAGCAACATGGGGAGAAGAAGGAGAAAGAGAGGGCGAGAAGAAAGAAGAGGAGGAGGAAGGCTGGGAGGAAGGAAATGCTTTAGCAAAACAGTGGGCTGGTTTGGTTAGCATCACCTCTGCAAGACTCTATCCAAATCATTATCAACACCCTCAAAGGACAGGAAGAGGTAAGGTGGAAATGGGATCCACACCTCCAGCTCTTTCTGAAAAGAAGTCATTCCTTTCTTCTTTTAAATTGCCATTGCCACCCATTCCCCAATCCTTTGATATGGACTATAGGGTATGTACACAGCTGTAGTGTGGTGTGTACAGATTTAGGACAAATCTCTGACCTTTATTCCCCTCTCTTCACTACCATAGATAGCCTCCCTTAGCTCTCTCCCCAGAGACACTTCTGATGCAGGTCACAGGGGTCAAAAGTACCATGATTCATTTTACCTACATTACATCTGAGATGCCCTTGGCTATGCCAAGAGAAAGTAATGAGCAATGCTGTGACAGATCTCCCAGGGACAAGCTGAGGGACACAACACGCCCACAGCCACCTTGACTTCTACTTTATATGTGTGATAACAGCAGCTAGGAACCAGGGGAGCAGCAAGGGCAAGGGAGGGCATCCAAGCTGGAAGGGCCCCGCCATCATCTCTCCCTCAGAGACAAAGATCAGCTCGAATTCCAGCTCCACTATTTCAACACGAAAGGTTTTTCATTTAGCGGTCACTGTTCAGGCAACGCACAAGCTCTTTCGTCTGACATCAATCCTTTCTTTAAGGAGCAAAGGAAGAAAGGCCTCCATCCTCCCTGCTACCCGGGCTCCAGACAACGGCAGGAGCGTGGCTGCCGGAGCCCAGTGAAGGACCCACTGTGTCTCAGCGGCCTCCTTATCTCTTCTGTCTCCACCCGCACCATCGTGCTTGTTTTCCTGGGTGTTTTCACTTCTCCCCTTCAGCCACTTTGACAGAATTTGCCGGCTGCTGGCTGATGAGGAACAACCCTCTTCTTGTGCCTGGGTGCCTCTGTCTTCACTCCAGGCCGCAGGGGAGAGAGCGCATCTTTGTGATTTTCCTTCAATAGCTCTGAGTCCAAAGGCCTCGTGGGTGCTGGCAGGCCAGCCAGCCAGGCTGTGAATAGAGGGTGTTGTTCAGCATCTCTGCAAAGGGGGCCTCTGAGCATCAGAAATGCATCCACATCCTCAGCCTGGTAGCTTGGGGACAGATTCAGAGATGTGCTGGCAGATGCCCAGCTATGAGGATTATTATCACTTGGTGCAGTGTGTGGGTAGCACATTCAAGGCTCCCTACAAAATGCGTCCAGAAACGCTGGCCCACTGTAATATGTACAGCCTGCCTTCACTAGTTCCTCCAACCCTACCTTTATGCTCCATTGTGAGTACTGTCCTGGCTCCTTTCACAGTTGAGGAAACTGAGTCTCCAAATGACAAATGATTTTTACAAAGCCACTTATCTGCAAAGTTCCAGTGATCTACCTATGGCTAGCAGCAGCTGCAAGGATGCTAAGAGCCCCCTAAAAGACACCGTATTCTCAACCAAGTCACAGAGAAGGCTTGCACTCACACCAGCCTAGAATCTGGGTATTGCACCTCCAGCATCTAAGAGTAAAGGGAAGAATGACTGAGTTCCCTTTCCCTCCCCCAAGTCCCCCCTTCCCACACTCAACATCAGATGATCATATCAAAGAAAGCGGAGTTGGTCTCAAGGCTGACAGGTCAAGGTGACCAAACCCTTGCCCTTCATATGATGCCATTCTGAAACTAAGCATCTCCACAGTGTTCGTCCTTCACTGTAGTATATGAAGCAGGCCAGGAAAATCCCCGGGCACAGATGGAAAGGCTCAGGAGCCAAATGACTTCAGTTACCCTCTTCTCGGTGCCTGCTTTCCCCTGACCAAATGAGGTTGCTGACAGTGCAGCAAAGGGTGTCAGAAGGATTAAATGAAAGAAAGCAAGGGCTAAGGAGAAATGATACCAGGCTCAGCAGTCACACTGTAGTGGCTCCCACTGCATCAGTCCTGGTAGAAGGCACAACAGTAGTGGGAGCAGCCTGAGGAACTCACCATCCATTCCCATTAGTCCTATAACAAGCACTTTATGCTTCCAAAGAACAGTGCCTTGTTCCAGAAACCCTCACAGCTTCCTAGTCTGCAAAGGGACTGGTGATGACAGCAAGAAGGCAAAGGGTGGTCTAGTTGACAGCTCTTGGTTAATGCAGAGAATGCAATCTGGCTGTCAGCATGCTAGACCAATCCCACTGATGTGTTTTATTTGGCACATAGGTTTAAAACTTTGAGGCAGGGTTTTAAAATTGGAAACCTGACAACCCTGAGCCTATATACGAGGTGGTGCTCAAGAGGTGACAAGTGGCTTCCTCCTACAGAACAGGCACACTCTCCAATTCACCAGCAATCCCACCCTCCCTCTTGCCTCCACAACTTTATAGCTCACTGTCAGTTGGTTATGCCATTGTGATTATACTGTTTGTGGTCCTTTTAGTAAATGCTCTGCCCATGTATTTTAGCTAGAAGAAACTAACTGCTACAACTAGCAGCCCCCAAATATCTACAGTGCCAATATGATACAAGTTTATTTCATAGTCTTATGAATGATGGCAGGTAATGATGGCAACTTTGCTCCACACGGTGATTCAAGGACCCAAGCTCCTTCTGTCTTATGGTTTTGCCATTTTTAGGACTGTAATATCTATCTGTCCTTCAGCCAAAGAATAAGGAAATGGAGGCATTTGAAAAAGAGCCTGTTCTTTGAAGCACTAGCCTATGGCTGAGGAGATAGTTAAGTTGCTGATGCACAAAGACCTGAGTCCAAACCAGAGCTCACATCTAAACAAAAAGCCAGGAATGGTGGTGTGCACTTGAAATCTCAGGGCTGGGGAAGCAGAGACAAGTAGAGCCCTGGGCCTCACTAGCCAGCCAGTCGAGCCTAGTTGGTGAGTTCCAGGCCAGTGAGAGATCTCAAAACAAAAGGCGAATGGTATCTGAAGAATGGTGCCTGACATTGTCCTCTGACTTCCACACACATGCACACATGTGCACACATGCATGCGCACACATGCACACATGTGTGTATGCACACACCTACACAAAGCTCCTCCCCCAGAGGAGACATCATCAGACCTTTGCACTCTTCACTGGCAAGAACTAGTTCATGGATCCTCTAGATGAAAAGTAGACAGGGAAATAAAAATTCCAACTGGATGGCCACCTCTCCAGATAACTCCAAATGTGGAAGGGGGAGCATTAACTTTTTATTGCCGTGGACAGGGAAATAAAAATTCCAACCTCTCCAGATAACTCCAAATGTGGAAGGGGGAGCATTAACTTTTTATTGCCATTGATCTCTGCCACAACGCTGCTCCACGAAAAGCATGGGAAACTAAACAACAGGCTGAGAGCTGTGAGTTCTCTTAAACTTCACAGCTGTCTTCATTTAGTGCCTTAGTTTTCAATGTCTGCACTACAAGCCCAGGAACAGAGCGCATTCTGATAGAGAGGTCTGAGGTCAAGCCTTGGAGTCTGTGTACATAACAAGCTTTCAGATGATCCAAATAATGCTAGCAAGAATCCAGAATTCCATCTTTCCAGGATCTCCTGCCTTTCCTCCCAGCCTCCAACCCTCTCATCTGTGCTCTTGTAACTCCCTCTACTAGCTCTGCTGGTATGAAATTATATTTATCATAAATAACGTTTCTACACTGCTTTTCACTATAGATTACGAGTTCCTCGGCGGAAAAGATTATTATTCATACTCAGCATTGTTTGATGAAATAGTGCATGACTTTTTTACTGAGAACCCAGCCAGATGCTAGACATGTGATACTGCATATCGTAGGATATAATGGTGACAGAAAATGAATAGATTCTCAAGTATTTCTCATGTACCCACATGGTGAGACATTAACTCAAAGCTCACTGTGACAGAGCATTCTACTCTGACTTAGTTGCTTTTCTGTTGTTATGATAAAATACCCTGACAAAAACAACTTGAAGTATTTATTTAGGCTCACAGTTCAAGGTTGTGGTCTGGGATGGTTAGTTTTAATTGTCAATTTGACACAATTGAGAGTCACTTGGGAAAAGACTCTCAAGGTGGGATTGTCTATATCAAGTTGGCCTGTGGGCGTGCTCTGTGGGAGAGTGTCTTGATTATGTTGACAGATGCCAGGAGACCCAGCCTACTGTGGGTGGTGTCATTCCCTGGGTTTGGGTCTTGGACTGTGCAAGAGAGAAAGTGAGCTGAGCACTAACGTGTGTGTATTTATTCTTTCTCTCTGCTCTTGACTGTGGATGTGACTAGCTTCTTCAAGCTCCCCTCATTGACAGGCTCTAACCTGGAATTGTAAGCAGAATAGGCCCTTTCTCCTTTAAAGTTGCTTTTGTCAGGGTATTTTATCACAGCAACAGAAATGAAACCAGGACACACTCAATCGTGGTGGGAAAGTCACAGTAGCAGGAGCCTGGATCAGCTGGTCATAGGCATCCACAGTCAGGAAGCAAAAAGCAATGACTGCGTGGGCTTGGCTCATTCTCTTCTTTTCATATCCCAAACCAGGTAACAGATCCACAGAGGGCAGGTCTTTGCACCTCAGTTAATCCCCATAGGCAGGCCAAGCAGCCCAACTCCCGGGTGCTTCTACATTTCATCAAGTTGAATCC
Source organism: Nannospalax galili (assembly GCF_000622305.1). Taxonomy (NCBI): domain Eukaryota; kingdom Metazoa; phylum Chordata; class Mammalia; order Rodentia; family Spalacidae; genus Nannospalax; species Nannospalax galili. The sequence goes on from NW_008348568.1 coordinate 5,858,498, forward strand.
TGTGTATGAAATTTAAGCTGAATAAAGAAACAAGGGAAAAAGTCAAGCACCCCTTACATGCTGCCCACAAAGAGAGCTTGGAGAAGGGAGAATGATCATGAACGGTACTTTTGATTTTTGATGGGTAGAATCTTCCAGCCCCACCTGCTTTGTGGGCTGACTTGGACCATGCCCCCACCCCAGCCACACTAATATGCTTAAGTCCTTTTCCCAGGATTCCAGAATGTGACTACTTAGAGATATGCTCTTTAACAAGGTAACTAAGTTGAAATCATCAGTAAGATGCCCTTAATCCAGTATGACTAGTGTCACCATAAGAAGATGAGGACTCAGATACACACAGGGGAGGACTGAGTGAAGATACAGGGTTATCTACAAGCCAGGGACAGGCAACTTAGAAAAAATCAATCCTGGGGCTAGAGAGATGGCCCAGCAGTCACCAGCCCTTGTTGCTCTTGCAGAAGACCCAGGTTGGGTTCCCAGCACCCACATCAGGAGTCTCACAACCACCTATAACCTCCATTCCAGGAGTTTTGATGCCCTCTTCTGGCCTCCATGGCATCTACATACACAAAGTACACATATGGACAAGTAGACACACAAGCACACATAATTTTTAATTTTTTAATAAACAGAAAAGAATAAAGCAACCCTTCCAATGCCTTGATCCTGGACTCTAAGCCTGCAGGATTATAAATGCCTGCTCTTTAAGTCACCTAGCCTGTGGTGCTTTGTTATAGGGCTACCTTAACAAACAGCACAATTCAGCTACGTACTTCTCTGCCACCCTGTGAGCTTGTCTATCCAAGAAGGCAGAGCTGAGGGAAGAGAGGATGTGTGTGAAGCACCTGGAATAGGATCCTGATGGTCATCTTATCGTATTAGGATCCTGCACGTCATCTTATTCAATGCCCATCACAATCAGAAGTGACACATTGCATTTTGAGTCCCATTTTGTACAGGGAAGAAATTAAGGTTCAGAAAAATGAAGAACTTTCCCTGCATCCCAAAGGTAGAAGTTGAGGGAGTCAGGTTTGAAATCTCAGTCCATTTACCATAAGCCCCACCCATCTAAGCCACCCTCAAATTTGAGCAATGGGTTTATTTAAAAAAGAACAAAATGTCGGCTGTGTGTAGGCACCGTGGAAAGTATTTTTAAATGTTGCACATCTCAGCAGCATGGCCATTGGCTCTAACAAATACGGTTATTCCTGAACAAAGAGAATGTAAGAAAAAAGGAGTGCAAGTGAGGCTGCAGTCAAAAAAAGCACATTCTTAACCTTTTAAAGCCAGACAGCCTTCAACAGTATCAGATTTTACTCACATTCTGTTTTTTCCACCCAAGTTGGCTTTGTGAGTTGTTGGTTTTATCAAAATTGAGTAAGAGTGTGTTCAATACAAAGTTGAATTCATTGGGGGAGGAAAAAAAGGGAAAGAAAAACCTTGCCTCTTCAATGCCAAGAGCTTACAAAGACATACAAACCATGAGGAATTCCAAGGACTTACTCAGAAGCCATTCTGCAAATGCATTGCGTGAACAAAGGGCCAATGTTCCTTTCGGGGAAGAGCGCAGGACTGGTTTCCGGCATTTTTCTTTAAGTCATTAGGACTGTGCCAACAAACAAACATATACTGGTCCCCAGAGAAAGAATCTCATTCAACATAGCTTACAAGAGTTTGATTATTGGGACAGGGGTGCTCCATGGCACGTGCCTCACCAGCCGGCCCCCAAATGTACAGATTTGCTTAAAGGGCTTTATTGATGGTGGCCACAGACAGATAGAGCCTGTCAGAGAGTTAACATCCCCAGGATACTGACAGATCGGCATCATCCAGACCAACACACAATACAGTTCTATCAGAAACCCCTGAAAACTCTGCCTTGTTCCTCAGGAACTTGTTCCTTAAAACATGTAAAATACAGAAAGAACAAATTCATATCTAGTAGGCTTGAGATTTCCTTCGTGTGAATAACGAAAGGGTTTTGAAGACCTGGGGTGAAATGGGCATTGAGTGATATTAAAATCAGGCAATGGTTGAATCTTACCTAGGTGCATATTTCAGCTTTTAAGGGACAGGAGATTGTACAGGGTAGCCTGAAAATACTTCTGCGTTAGATGAAGACAAAACCTATTTCAAATGCCAGCTCTCTATACTATCTATGCGGCTTCAATAACCTCTTTCAGCTTCAGAATCTTCACCTCCAAAGCAACAATAACAACCCTTCCCCAAACAACGCATAGGAAAATTAAGTGACACAGGATATGACTATTTAAAGTGTTCCAAGCATAGGAGCTGTTACAGTTTGAATGTGAGATCTCTCCCACAGACATGTGTTTGCACACTCGGTCCTTTGCTGCTGGTGCTGTTTGGGGAGGCTGTGGAAACTTTGGACACAGGGCTTAGTTGGTAGATGTCGGCTATGAAAGACAGGCCTTGAGAGTTGTAGCCCAGCCTGCTTTCAGCCCTAGCTCTCTGCTTCCTGATCAGTGCCATAGGAGAAGCTGTTACCATAAGCTGCTTCCCCATGAACCAACCCACTGCAGGGTCATGTTTCCCTACCATGATAAGCTGTGGCCGCTAAGCTGTGAGCCAAAATGAACTTTAAGTTGCTTCTGTCAGGTACTCTGTCATAGGGATGAGAAAAGAAACATGGGATAAACACTTAAATTCTATTACCTGTGCTTCCCATTCTTCCAGAGAAATAGTGTCAAGTATACTGCATTCTTAAAGTATTCATAACATTAATGCAGTGCTAGAAATAGTAGATAGTAAGGGATCTGTTGCTCTACTACAACGGTAGCAATGATTAGTAGAAAACTACTTATTCATATCCTCTAAATGCATTAATTTATTCAAGCAACATTTAAAGAGCATCTGTTCTGTATCATTCAAGCAGTCCTATGGTAGCCAAAAGCTCAGCTGCATTGGGCCCCATGTTTGAGCCTCTCTGCAGTCCAGATAGCACCCATCAGTCTGCCCTATTACTTACTAACTGCCAGGCAGCAGCATCTCACTGATCAGAGGTGACCAAGTGAGGAAAAAGGGCTGATAAATCCTACAGTTCCTGTGTTCATTACTTTTCTGGCTGTTGTGATAATATCTGAAATAAACACAGTTTATGAATCACAGTTCCAAAGATTTCATTCCATAGTCCTTGTCTCTGTTGACTCTAGGCCACTGATGAGGCAGAACAGAACGGGGGCAGGAGTGTGCCGAGGAGGAGGCTGTTCAGAGCCAGAAAAGGAAAGGACAGAGGATCATCTATAACCTTCAAAGGCATGCCCTACCGACTCACTTCCTCCAGCTAGAGCCTACCTCCCAAAGGTTCTACCACCTCCCAAAATGTACCACCAGCTTGGGACTAACTGTAAAACTCAAACAGCTGTAAAAGACATTTAATATTGAAATCGTAATACCTCATCACTCCAGACAGACTCACACAGCATTGAGCCTGTTCTCCAGGGGCTGAGCTGGAGCCTGGCACCGGAGCAGGAGGATCTCAAAGATGAGTAAGGAAGAAACTTTGGGCCCACACTCAAAAGGTAACCAAAAGCTTTGAGTTGGTTCAGTGGGTAACGGTACATGCCACGAAGCCTGAAGACCTGAGTTCAATCTCCAGAACCCACATGATGGAAGAAGAGAACTCACCTCTGACCTCCACATGCACAATATGGCACATGCACATACATGCATACATATATATACACTAAATAAATAAATGTAAAAAGAATTGAAAGGACTGGCAGATATGTGGGAAACACACTACATAATAAGCAGGGAAGACAGAGCTATGAAGGAGAAATAAAGTATATGCCAAGAGAAGGCTGAATCCTGGAGTGATTTGACCTGAAGGCAGCAAGGATGGCTTCAAGGCAGTCCTACTGAAGGTGAGACATGAGGGCTTTCAGACATGACAAAATTCACATGGGGGAGAATGACAGGAAGAGTCTTCTGAGCATGACATATGGTTTATCAGAAAATAAGTTTAAGGTGATGTGGGAGAAAGGGCAGATGATGCATTTGTCTCCTCTGGGAAGCATCCTGCCATGACTAACCATCCCACCTCTTTCATGTATCCTGGCCTTACCTTCATCATAACACCAATTCCAGAGTATGAGAGCATCTCTGCTATTGTCTGCTGCCTAGCACACAAACACACACAAGATACTATCATAGGCTAGCAGGTACCTGAAGATTAGGACCTTATTTTCTATGCCTGTAAGGCAGCACTTAGCACGTTACCTGAAACTCAATTAAGTACTTTTTTAAAAGACTGTAGAATAAATCAATGACTGTTTCAGTGAATTAAGTTGGATTAGAAGAGGACACTATGTATGGAGTGTCATTATCTGAAACTAGGAGCAAAAGAATAGGCTGTTTCAGTGGATAGATTCCAAAATAAGAGGTCATCGGGTACCCTCATGAGTGGGACATATGGTGTTCCAGGGACAGAGGCAGGATGGAGGTCCAGATCTGGGATCAGCTATGCAGAGAAGCTAGTTAAACTCAAATACAATATGTATCCAAAAAGGAAGGGAAATAACAAGCACCCGAATAGGAGCTGAGAGAAGACAGTTTCCAAGAAGAGTCTGCAGAGTCTTGGCTTCTCAAGAGTACAAGACTCTGCCACTGCGAGTCAGGGTGTGAGTGTGGAGGGAAAGGCCAGGCTGCCCCACAACCAATCAACAAGTGCCAGTGGGAAAGGCAGTCTCGGGGAAGTCTATGTTCCCTGGGCTCCCAGCACTGATATAAAATGTTATCTTCACACCACCACATACCCCCAAGGCCCTTTTCCCACCATAGTCCTTCCTCAGCTATTTGTGTTGTTGCTGTGGTTTTCCTTTCTGACCCTTCTCATTGAAAGTTTGGAAGAAAAGAGGAAGAAAGCCAGGATGTCACTGAAGGCCTGGCGTTAGCAGAGGGTGAGGGCTTTGAGCCTATGTGGTCTCTGGGAAGGCAGCATGAGAATGCAGGTAGACCAGAGACTTCACCCAGGTGACCGAACAATTCCATAACTTTTCTAATTCACACAGATACACAAATTTCAGTATTCTGGCCAATGTAAAAAGATTATGAACACCAAAACCTCTCATGTCATACCTAGTATACGTGACACGACCGATAGTTAAGGACTTCTCTTCCTTTACTTTGAGCAAGTTTTACAACTACCGAAGCTATAACTGCTCTGGACTTCTGTTGTTTTAGAAGAAAAAGAGGATAAAGCCAAATCACACTCACCACAGTCTTTGTTGAGAGTATAAATACAAAAGCTCCTGTGCATCATCCAACCTCGGTGTCTCTCAAGCCCGGCATGCTTTTGTCATTGCTGCTGTTTGTTTGCTTGCTTTTAGAGGGTTGGTGGGGGGGGTCCTTTTTCCTATTTTCCTAGCTTAGTTCTCTTATGCAAAGCATCAGAAGCAAAAGAGATAGAATGATATTGCTGTCATGAACCTGAGAAATGGTCTTTTAATAGATGGATGGGACGATGAAAAGAAAGAAGGATGAATTGACTGTATCCAGAAATCTGAAGTAATTCCTTCAAATACAGAATTTTCCATATTGAAGCTGATTTAACTTCAGAGTGATCCCCTGAGAAACTAGTCACAGAAACAGATCCTCAGAAGTCTGAGGACTATGAAAAGACTTTGCTCCTGGTTCTGTGCACCCACAAACTAGACATTCTTCATCAAGCCCTGTTTAGAAATGACTGTACAGCCTGAGAAAATTGAATTTGACTTGCCGTGTAGAATTTTGCTAACAGAGTTATGTAAACATAGCTCTTTATTAATCTAAATTACTGGCCTTCAGGGTGAGTTTATTTTATTTGCACACACGATCTTCAGTCCCTGGGAACCCTAAAGGACAAGTGTGTCCCAGTGAGAACAAGCCTTGTGTGGACCACTTAGAAACAGACCTTCAGGAGGTGCTGCATAAACAAAATGTAATGAATTGTTCCTCTTGTCGAAAACGAACAATTCATAATGTGTCCCTGAATGGAACCAACTGGTCCTCTTGTCAAACACTGTACTTTGATATCCTTTTCATTGGTCAGAAAAAAAAAAAAAGAGAGAGGAAAAAAATGACAATCTTTTTAATGACTTTTTTCAGAATGAAAAGAGAATAAACGATCAACTACCAAGCCAGGAGCACTCTGCTGGTAACTGTTGATGAGGCACATTGGACATCTGCATAAAAATTTCTTGACTAAGAAAACCTCAGTTGACACAATTAAAGTATTCTGTGCCAATGTTGGAAATTATAAGCAATTTAAAACAATATTTATAAATATCCAGTTGGTGTGGAACTAACAGTAGTTATTAACATCTATTTTTCTTTTGTACATGCACTATAAATGCAAGTAATTACTAAGCAGTACAATCTAAACAACCGACAGCGTAAGTGCTGCAGTTATCCCAGTTTACATGTGAGAAAACTGAGGCTGAGAGAGACCAAACGACCTTCCCAAAATCACACGGAAAAGAAGTGGTGGAAGCAATGTTCCAACGAGGGGATTCTGGACCTAGCAGTATGTCTTCAACTACTATAACGAATGTTAGGCTAGGAGAGATGGGCTAGCCCTGTAGCCCATCCCTGTAGTCTATAACTCACTGGATCATCTTGGGAAAGTTACTGATAGATCAGTTTTTCCATCTCTCAAGCAAGGGGTTTTCAAGACAGGATTTCTGCTTCTGGTTGGGATTCTGTGGTTGCAGAAACTAAATTTCACATTAGCTAACATAAGCAAAAAGGACAGGAACAGGAGGAGGAGGAACACAAAGAGGAAGAGGAAGAGGAAAAAGGCCTTACTAGCATGATATTTAATTATCTCACACAACAGACAGAAGGCAGGGGCTGGAGATCCAGGCTTGGAAACAGAACATTAATCACAACAGGAACCACTGAGGTTTTATGTGCAAAGACTACTAAGCTATTGTGTCCAGGTGCCACGTAGGAGATCAGTGAGCCTATATTAGTTACTTTTCCTGCTGCTGAAATAAAGTGTCCTGACAAAAGCAACTTAAGGCAGGAAGGGTTTATTTTGCTTCATAGTTTAAGGTGCAATCCTTCATGATGGAGAAGTCACAGTAGCAAAAGCTTAAGGCAACTGGTCACATTGTTTGCTCAGTCAAGAAGCAGAGTGATAAATGCTGGTACTCAACTCCCTTTCTCCTCTTTATGGAGTCCACAACCCAAACCCAGAGAATGGTAACACATGGGTCATCCACTTCAACCAACCTAATCAAGATGATCCCACACTTCTATTAAAAGGAATATGAAGCATGAGAATGACCCAGAAGGTAAACTGTTTGGGTGGCTTGGACAATATTTCATATGAGAGATGATACATAACTGACCAGGTCAAAGATAATAGGAATAGAGAAGACCAAACTTGTTCAATGGACACTTTGAAGATTGACAGAACCCAAAGACCTGGTAAGTGAAAATACTAGAGATGACTATGGGATTGCTAGTGTGAGTGCCTCAGTGGATTGAGCAGCCATCTGCCGTGGAAGTTCAAGAGCACTTGTTTGCTTACAAGAGAAGAAAATGGGCATAGTATTAAACATATTGGAATTCAACTCATGGGGCACATTTCCAGAAGCAACATCTAGAAGTCAGCTGGACACAAGAATCTGAAACCGAGGCTAGGGAGGGGTCTCCGTGGGTAAGAGTGCTTGCTGTCCAAGCACATGAATCTGAGTTCAGATCTCCAGAACCCATGTAAAGCTCCAGGAGTGGCCACAGACACCTTAACCCCAGTGTTGGGTGCAGACACAGGAGGATTACTGGGGCTTGAGGGTCACCAGCCTAGCTCCAGTCTCAGTGAGACACTGTGTCTCACAGGAATAAGGCAGCAGACAACACAGGAAAGCATCTGACACTCTCCTCTGCCCTCTGTACATGTATAAGTACACACCCCTGCAAACATACATGTGGACATACATGCATGTAGACACTCACACAAGAATCTCAAGGCGAGAAGGCCTGAGAACACAGGGGACTGCATGAGAGCACCCAGATCCTGCCTCCATATGGTGGTAAGCTTCCTGTAACTACTCCATACCCATCCCCCTCCCTGGGATTTCATGAGGCCCCTCCCAAGGCCCCAGGGCATGTCTGGCTTTGGTAGGCTAAGGCTGAGATCCTAGCAGACAGCCTGAGCTGATGAGTTCCAACCTCCACCAGTGTAGCAGCTCTGATCCCAGCAGACTGCCAAAGAGTGCCGAATTCCGGCCTCCCTCTGGCCTCCCTCTAGCAGAGACCCTAAGAACTCAGGGGACTGCCTGAGAGCACCTGGATCCTGCCTCCATTTGGTGGTGAGCATCCCCTAATTGTGCCACACCCATCCCCCTACGTGGGAATTCCTGAGGCCCCTCTCCAGGCACCAGGGCAGATCTGCCTTTGATAGGCTAAGGTTGAGATCCAAGCAGACAGCCTGAGAGGGTGGGTTCTTACCTCCATCCCTGTAGCAGCTCTCATCTCAACAGACCTCCAGAGAGTGCCAAGTTCTGGCCTCCCTCCGGCCTCCCTCTGGCATAGGGTTGAGAATGCAGGGGACTGCCAGAGAGCCCCCAGATCCTGCCTCCATGTGGTGAAGGAACCCTGAGTGTACCTGACTGGAACCTGAATTAGGCTTCTGTGAGTACTCCTGAATAGCTGATCTGAAGCCATCAGTTCCCTCCAAATTAAACCTGAGAGAACCTGAACCCTGTACCAACCAGCTTAAAGAAATGACATAGGCACCCAGATAATACAAACAGAAGTGTACTTCAACTTAATTCTCATATCAGAATCATAAAGAACAAAAGAAGTTCGCGTGCCAAAATCACGAGAGGATAATAAAATGGAAACCCAAAACACTATGTCCCCACCAAACTCCACCAATCCTGTAGAAGAGTTCTACAAGGAGAACCCCCTAGAGATAATGCCGGCCACTGAATTTCAAAGAACAATCATAAACATGATCAAGGAATTCAACAAATTAAAAGAACACATGAATAAACAAATCAAAGAACTCAAAGAAGATAGGGATAAACTTCCGAATGAATTCACAAAAGATACAGAAACACTGAAGAAAACTCAGGCAGAAATGAAGAAGGAAGTGCAAAACTCAATAAGGCAACTTGAAACAACAGGGGAAAGCCTCACCCCTAGAATGAATGAAATAGAAAACAGAATATCAACACTAGAGGATAAAGTTGAAGAATTGGAACACTCAAGCAAAGATTATGGAAATTTTTTTAAAAACACAGGAATGGAACATGCAAGAGATGTGGGACACCATGAAAAGACCAAATCTTCGTATCATAGGAATAGAGGAAGGAGAAGAATTTCAGGTTAATGGCATTGACTAGATCTTAAACAGGATTGTAGAAGAGAACTTCCCAAAATTAAGGTAAGACATTCCCATACAAATACAGGAAGCACATAGAACACCAAATAGATAGGATCAGAAAAGAAACTCCCCATGACATATCATAGTAAAAACACTAAAAGTACAGAACAAAGAGAGAATACTGAAAGCAGCAAATGAAAAACAACAAGTCACATACAAGGGAAAGCCCATCAGAATTACAGCTGACTTATCAATGCAGACTATGAGAGCCAGAAGAGCCTGGACCAAGGTATTTCAAGTTCTACATGACAATAAATGCCATCCCAGAATACTATACCTAGCAAAAATGTCTATTATAGTTGAGGGGGAAAGAAAAACCTTCCATGACATGAATAACCTGAAAGAATACATATCCACAAAACCAGCCCTTCAAGGAATACTTGAAGCGACACAAAGAGCAGAGAGAGAAACAACTATAGCCCAGGGGCAACAAAAGAAAATAAATAAAGGTTTAATCAAGGAAACAAAAATTAGAGAACACAAACAGCAATCAAAATGACGGCAACCAATACACATCTTTCAGTAATAACCTTAAATATCAATGGACTGAATTCCTCAGTCAAAAGACACACCAGGAGATGGAAGGACCTCCCATGTTCATGGATTGGAAGAATTAATATTATGAAAATGACCATCCTACCAAAAGCAACATAGAGATTCAATACAATCCCAATCAAAATCCCCATGACATACTTCACAGAATAGAAAAAAAAATCCTAAAATTCATATGGAAGCACAAAAGACCCTGGATGACCAAAGCAACCCTGAGCACAAAGAGCAACGCTGGGGGGATTACTATACCAGATCTCAAAGTATACTACAGAGCTATAGTCTTAAAAACAGCATGGTACCGGCCCAAAACAGACACATAGATTAATGGAACATTACTGAAGATCCAAACCCAAGTACATGCAATTTCAGCCACCTGATATTTGACAAAGGTGCCAAGAACACACAATGGAGGAAAGACAACATCTTAAACAAATGGTGCTGGCAAAACTGGATCTCCACCTGTAGAAGAATGAAACTAGATCCTTATCTTTCATCTTGCACAAAAGTCAACGCCAAATGGATCAAAGACCTCAATGTGAAACTGGAAACCCTGAGACTATTAAAAGAAAATATTGACAGTAACTTACAAGATATAGGTGTAGGAAATTATTTTCTAAATTGGACAGAAGTTGCTCAGAAATAAAGGTCAGCAATCAAAAAGTAGGAGCACACCAAACTAAAAAGCTTCTGTACAACAAAAGAAACAATCAAAAAAGTGAAGAGAAAACCCACAGAATGGGAAAAAATATTCACCAGTGACACATCTGGCAGAGGTTTAACATCCAGAATATATAAAGAACTCAAAATACAAAGAATCGAGAAACCAAATGACCCAATTAAAAGATGGGCTAAACCAGGATAATGGAAAGGAACCAGGGAGGTAAAGGAAAAGAAAGAACCTGAAGGAGAAGAACAGTAGGAAACAGGCCTTAATAAGTGAGATATGGATAAAAAATGGGTTCGTTTAAGGAAGTGGAGAAGGAAGGGTATACAAGGAACCTAGGGGATAAAGGAAAGAAGGAGCTCAAGAGAGGTAGGAACCTAGGATAAGGGTATTATTAAGGGAGAAAGGGGAAAATGGGGGCACCTTACTTGGAGAAACCCTGATGGAGGTGTTAGACAATGCAAGAGATAAATAATGCCTAGATAGTTTTAAAAACCAGAGGGAACCATATTAGTCCAAGAACCTACTGACAAATTATCCATACCAGATCAAGAAATAGATGTCTAGGCAAGGTTTATCTGAGAGCAATTGGTATTTGCCCAAGATTTATCTACATGACACACAGTAATTTAAAGTACCAGACTGGTGGAACTAACCTTCTTGGATGTTTAACAGACATACTTTGAGGCCTATAATAATTTTGTCAGAGGGATATAAAGGACAGTTTTTGCTTCTTGCCTTCCTAGGTCAACTACTTCCAGGGGACTACGAGCATCTCTCAAAATGTCCTATAACGGTGGTGGGTCACCTGTCCTCTTGGTCAAGGAGGCTGAGGAGACCCCATGAGATGGACTTGAACCAGTATCCAGTCTACAAAGAGGAGCATCAACACAGAGGGATCATATCCTCCATGCTTGCAAGCAAAGCCAGCCATAGTCAAGCAGGACCTTTGACTTATCTTCACATAGGCGGAACTGGTAAAAGAAAGGAACCAGGGGCTCCTCCCAAGCCCATGTGATCCCTGAGGAACAAATCCTTAAATGACCTTAAGAGTAAAACTAAATTGGTTTATGTGGGCCAACTGTATGGCCTTAAACACTCAAAAGGAAAGTAAAACTAAAGATTAAAGGGGACAATATAATTTCTTAAAAGTCCATATGCATAGCTAAAAGCTACATAACAAGCAACAATGCCAGATAGGAAATACCTTCTTTTGAGTTGTTGGCCAGGGTGGCCCAAAGGACTCCCAGATAGTAACCCAGCATAGAATGGGGAAAATGAACAACAGACCCCAATCTTATCTAAAGGAATATTGACAACTGATTGCTGCTAGATAAGGAAAGCTGACCTTCCTAAAACAAAGACCTCTAGATAGGCTGACTAGATTCACCAGATGGACAAGTCATGGGGATTGGCTGGGGGTGCCGACAACACAGCAGACAGTAGCGGGGATATCAGAGTGTAAGGGCTCTAGTGGGGGAGGGTGGATATGGGATAGTGCCATCTGGGAAGTGGGTGTATAATTGAATAAGATGGTTTGGGATGTTCTATGTGATATATACACCAAAAAAACCAACAAATTTTAAAAAATGAATTATCTTTGAGGAGAAAGCATAAAAATTTATGTCACGTTAATTAGTAGAGGTGATAAACATTACCATTGAAATCTACCCGATGACTTTATAGACATACACAGGTGCCAAGGATCTGGGTGCAACTGATTATGACTAGTAATAATCAGATACATATAGATGAGACATACATGCACCAATATCTGAGTGTTATTACCAAAAACAATGAGTCTTTCTGTAAGAAACAATGTCTTACAGGGCTTGTACTGAATTCAATATTGTATAACTATATTAATTCAACTGTGAACCTAGAAACTTACAGCCACTTGTGAAAGAGATGTACTAAAAAAAAAACACGCACGTACGTACGCAGAGGACTTTTGTTT
>NW_008348568.1:5871098-5873152 GCF_000622305.1 Nannospalax galili
GCCATATTGTTAGAAAGAAAGAAAGAAAGAAAGAAAGAAAGAAAGAAAGAAAGAAAGAAAGAAAGAAAGAAAAGAGAAAAAAAGATGGGCTAAAGATCTAAACAGATTTTTCAAAGGAAGAAATAAAGATGGCTAAGAAACATCTCAAAAAGTGTTCAACATTCTTAGTAATTAGGGAAATCCAAATTAAAACCACCCTAAGGTATCACCTTACCACAATCAGACTGGCTAAGATTAAGAGAACAAATGATATCAAATTATGGCAAGGATGTGGAGAAAGGGGAATGCTCATTCACTGCTGGTGGGACTGCAAACTCATGCAACCTCTATGAAAATCAGTTTGGAGAACTCTTAAAAAACTAAAAATGGTCAGCCATGGTGGTGCATGCCTTTAATCCCAGCACTTGGGAGGCAGAGGCAGGCAGATCACTGTGAGTTCAAGGCCAGCCTGGTCTACATAGTGAGTTCCAGGACAGCTGGGGCTACAGGGAGACCCTGTCTCAAAAAGAAACTAAAAATAAACCTACCATATGAGCCTGTTATACCACAGCTTGGCATATATCCAAAGGACTCATCATATTGTAGAGACACTTGTACAACCATGTTTGTTGTTGCTCTTTTCACAATAGCTAAGAGATGGAAGCAACCTAGGAACCCTTCAACTGATAAGTGGTTAACAAAAATGTGGTATGTTTACACAGTGGAGTTGTGTATTCAGCAGTAAAGAAAGATGAAATAATGAAATTTGAAGGTAAGTGGATGGATCTAGAAACTATTATATAGTAACACAGACTTAGAAAAACAGATGTAGGTTCTTCCTCATTTGTGTATCCTAGCACCAAAGACCTTATAATAGATATAATCCCAGTGAAATGAGACAACAGCCCAAGGAAAACTGATGAAGACATGTGAAATTTCAGTGCCTTGGAACAACAGGAGGAAGATCATCACACACCTATCACCCCCACCAGGGCTCAGGGACCTTTGCTGAAGAGACTGGCAGAAAGAATGTAACAGCTGGAGGAAAATGTGGAATGTTAACTGAAAGTGTCCTCCAAGCACCATGCTGGCAAGCTATAGTCCCACCTCCATCCCTCACTCATCAAGGACTAGAGGGGAAATCAGTTAACTCTCCCACCCAATCAGTTAATCTTAGCTGCATGTGTGGGAGTCCTAATTTGGGTCCTGTCCAACTCCTTGGTCGGGGGCCCCAGACACCTGGGGAACAAATACTGCTTTCTGATCCTTCTCACCCAGACCAACTTAGTGCCTTTCTTGGGCCCCAGGAGCACCGCTTCTGGTCCTGGCCCCGCCCTTACCTCTCTCTGCATCCCTGGACCTACACCGCCGGCTACCTCTCCTAGCCTGCACCCCTATCCTCAGGCCTCTTGGGGTAAGTCTATAGCGCAGCTCTCCACACCTCAACTCCCCAAGGCACATTCACCCTTCCATCTCCCTTGCTGTCCGCTACTCCTAGTTTGAGACCTGCACCATCCCTAGTCTTGGGGCCCCAGACACCTGGGGAACCAATAATGCTTCCTGACCCATCTCACCCAGACCAACACAGTGCCTTTCTGGGGCCCCAGGAGCACCGCTTCTGGACCAGGCCCCGCCCTCACCTCCCTCTACTTCCCTGGTCCTGCAACACCCGCCAGCCTCTTTCTGGGGCTGACAGCCTCTTTCTGGGGCTCGAGGCTTACCTTTACTCTCCCTGATCCTTTGCATCCAGTACAACCCAGCTACTCAATCCACTCCCTGGGAAATCTTGGGGCTTCTTCCCTCCCCATTGATATCTTGTTCCCACCCCATCTGCCTTTGCATCCCTGTGTGGCGCGGCCACTGCCAGAGTCTCAGGTCAGTCCAACACCCAAGTTCCTGAGGCCAAAATCATTCTTAGAAGATTCCAGACCTAAGGAGTAAGGAGAAAAACTTCTGACCCACTTTGGAATTGGGCCACCGCGGAACTCCTGAAAACAAAAACAATCTGGCCATGACAATATAAAATCAAAAGAGAGAACCAGAAGCTTGGACGAACCAGCTGTTCCTACCCAAAA
>NW_008348568.1:5878512-5885669 GCF_000622305.1 Nannospalax galili
ACTGGGATTAATGGTGGGGGCCACCACACCTGGCAATATTCACATAATCTTAAATTTTCTACGGTCATAGTTCAGCCAACTAGTTTAAGGAACAAAATAAATATCTAGTCAAGGTTTATCTGAAAATATTTGGTTTTTTACCAAAGCCTTATCTACATAGCACATGATAATTAAAAGTACCAGACTGGTGGAACTAACCTTATTGGATGTTTAACAGCCAAAGTTTGAGGCCTATACTAATGTGGTCAGAGGAACTTAAAGGACAGTTTTTGCCCCTTGCCCTCCAAGGTCGACTAAGTTCCAGGGGACTATGGAACATCTCTCAAAATGTCCTGTAACTGTGGTGAGTCACCTGCCCTCTTGTTCAGGGAGAACATGCAGATCCCACGAGATGGACTTGAACCAGTGTCCAGTCTACAAAGAGGAGGGTCAACTCAGAGGAAACATCTCATTCATGCTTCCATATGAAGTCAGACATGGTCGAGCAGGACCTTTGACTTATCTTCACATAGATGGAACTAGTAAAAGAAAGGAGCCAGGGGCTCCTCCCAAGCCCATGTGACCCCTGAGGAACAGATGCTCAAATGACATTAAGTGTAAAAATAAATTGATTTATTTGGGCCAACTGTATGGTCTTAAACACCCAAAAAGAAAGTAGAACCAAAGAGTACAGTCATCAGTCTATTTATTTAAGAGTTCAAGGGATGACACTTCCCAGACATTAGACTTAAGTCTATATTGGGCCAACTGTATTGTCTAAAACACCCAAAAGGAAAGTATAAACAAAGAGTAAAGTCATCAGTATATTTCTTTAACAATTCAAGGGATTATGCTTCCCAGACATTAGGCTTAAATCTGTATAAAAAATTCATTGAGACAATTATTTCTCAATGATGATTTTGTAACTAATCAGAAAGTGCTGCTCAGATGTAAGACTTAAAATACTGGCCTTCAATACTGTAGTGCCCACCTGTAGCTAAGAGAGAAAACCAGCTATTGTTCTAAAATGATGGATAAATTTGTTTTCTCCCCCTATCTAGAAAGAAGCCTTTGAGAGGAAACTGAAGACACTGATTCTAACTATTCCAACAGCTATAAAAATACCTTAAAGCAAATCCTGAATCCATCACTCTATAGAGTCCAGCCTTGGAAGACAAAAGAAAAACGAGGAGGAACCCAATAGAAGGATGCTTTTGGAAGCCTTTGTCAAGAAATTCCAATGGACTCTCATATGAACATTTGAAAATTGCCCTGTTCTTTTTTCTAGTTCCCTGTCTAGAACTTGTAATACTAATTACTCTTGCCTTTACTTCTCCTTCACATCTGCTATTCATGATTCAAGGACTTTCTTTTCCCCACAGAGATAAAAGTTATGCAATTTGGGAGTCTTTTAGATAGATCCACTGAAGAGGTACTCCAATCGCCTCACCCTGCGTCTCTGTTCAGCATGGAAGAACCTAGAATAGTCTGCATCCCAATTCCCTATTGGCAATGTGGGTAACCTCTTCAGGGGATGGTGTGATAAGAATAGGGGGTAGGAATTGGCTAGGCAGCTAGGTTAAAAGACTCAAAAGTAGCCAGTTTCTTGGCTAAAACTCACAATGTCCTTGGGCCTCTTAGCAACCTACTCTGTTCCAATGGACACAAATGTCAAAAGTATTTGGGAGCTTGTATCTAATCATTAAAATATTTTAGGGTTACCACCTCAGAGGGGGGAATGTTAGAATAGCCAAAAGCCCCATAAAAAAAATTAAAGAAGAAGAAAGAGTACATGAAGCTATCAGAAAAAGTGATGGGGAGATATGGGAGGCATTGGAGAAGAGGGAGTAGGCATGGATTTGATCAAAACACCTTATATGAATGTATGAAATTTTCAATAAATTAACTATTTAAAAATAAAAAAGAATCTGAAGGTGAGCATGAAGCTCAGGGTGAGATTTGGTAGGAATCCATAGCAGCATTAGCTTAAGCCATAGGTATCCTTAACTGCAGAAGTTTATGAATTGAGACGTGGTGGTGGATTCCTAAGGTGTGTAGGAAAAGAAGTCCACGAAGAATCTGAAAAGGAAGAATGAAGAAGAATGGAAAACAAGGGCCACTGACATCAGAGATTAGAGACATCAGTGATATGATCTGAAACCCAGGATAAGAGTCATCTGCACATTCCAGATGGAAGGGCTTTTTCCAGGCTCTTGTGGAGGACAGATAGCTATGGAACCAAGAGCACACAGGGCAAAAGTGACAGTACGATGAGGCTGCAAAGTGGGCATAGCCAGACCATGAGAACCTTGTTGGGAAAATAATGAATGAATGGGGTTTTATTTAAGATAAAGTATCTGGGCCTGGAGAGATGGTGCAGAGGTTAAGAGCACTGGTTGATCTTACAGAGGATCTGGGTTTGATTCCCAGCATTTAACATGGTGACTAACAACTGCCCATAACTCCAACTCCATGAGATTCGGGGCCCTCTTCTGGCCTCCATAGCTACTGCACACTTGTAGTATACTTACATGCAGAAAATAGTCATAAACATAAAATGAAATAAATAAGGTAAGGGGCTGGAGAGATGGCTCAGCAGTTAAGAGCACTGGCTTCTCTTGAAGAGGACCCAGTTTTGATTTCCAGTACCCACATGGCAGCTAGCAACTGTCAGTAACTCCAGTTCCAGGGAATTAGTCTCCTTCTTTTGACCTCTAAAGGCATTGCACAACATGGGTATGCTTACATGTATACAGGCAATACACTCACACACATAAAATAAAAATAAATAAAATATTTAAAAATAAATATTTTTTTTAATTTTAAGAATAACGTATCTGAAATTTATACTCAAAGCAGACAAGACTACTGAGATTTCAAGCAAGAGGATAAGATAGCCAGAGTGTTTATTGCATGTATTTACGGTTCACAATGTGCTGTTTTGATATACAAACACATGGCAAAAGGATTATAATAGCCAAGCAAACTACCCTACCCATCACCTTCTATAAATACTTTTTTGTCATTTAGCTGGGTGTGGTAGCACATGCCTTTAATCCAGAACTTGGGAGGCAGAGGTAGGTGGATTGTGGATTGTTGTGAGTTTGTGGCCAGTCTGCTCTACACAGGGAGTTCTAGGCCAGCTGGAGCTACAGAGAGACCCTGTCTCAAAAAAAGGAAGGAAGGAAAGGAGGGAGGGAGGAAGGCAGGGAGGGAAGGAGGGAGGGAGGGAGGGAGGGAGGGATGAAAGAACAGCTAAAATCTATTCTGTGAGCCAAGAAGGAGAGAAAGAGAAGAAAGGAGCCTAAGGGTGTGAGCTTGCATTTATATAATGTTATACATGATGAGTAAGTCCAGAGATGTAAAGTACAGCATAATAAAGGACTGGGGATGTAGCTCAGTGGAAGAATGCTTGCCTGGGCTGCCCAGTACCCTGTGTTTAGGCCCCAGAACTACAAAATAAAATAAAGGAGTACAGCATCAGGTCTGTATTACACTCAGCAGGAACTCCAAGTAAGCTGCAGGATGGAAGGTCTTCCAGAAGGTTAAGAACAAATGCAAGGAAAGCAGCTGAGAGAATTCTGAATAAATATTGATGCAATAACAGCAAATGGTGTGGGTGAACATGGCACAGATACACAGGTGCCAGTAAACTCTCATCCACATAAAATAAAAATCAGTAAATCTCTTTTTAAGTGAATGGAGGTCCAAAGCAAGAGCTCTTGGAGTGAGATTACCAGGGATGAATTCCTGCCTCTGAAACAACTTATGGGCAAAATAAAAATTCAACTGCCTGGTGCCTCAGTTTCTAGCTGAAGATGAGTATGCAAATGTCTCTTACCTGCAAAGATGTTATTAGTATTAAATGCAAATTGTATGCATAAAGAACCCAAAGAGCACTCGGCATACAACACCTACCACGATTGCACCAATGTGGTGAGAAATAAACGTTGGGAAGGAGGTAAATGTGGCAGTGAAAACAGAATTGAATGAATTTTGAAAGTGGTTTTATAAAGTAAGACCCATAGAACTATAGAGTCCGCTAAAATCATGGAATTTGTCCTATTTGTCAGAAAGTTCAAAATGTTGCTGTAATAAGTGCCCATGAAAGTATAGGTTTTGTGAACAGAGTAGATTTTTATATTGTTGCAAATTCAGATTTGGGTTTTTTTAATGTTTTTATTGAGTTTTGTGCATTTCATATAACATATCTTTATCAAATTTGGATGCCCACCCCATCCACTCTCCCCCATAGCCACCGCCACCACTGGATTTCATGCATTCCGTCATATCTGTTAAGTCCTATCCAGTCAAGCATTTGTACCCAGATGTCTCTTGGTACAAGCTCATGAACTGGAGTCTACTCAACCTATCTAGAGTCACTCCCTTAAAGAAGATCTACTCTCCCTGATCCTAGCAGTAATCAGTAGCCAATAGTTCTTCACCTAGGGTTGGGACCTGCTACCCATTTCCCTCATTCTATGCTGGGTTTTTGTCTGATTGAGTCAGCATGGGTCGTGTGCATTCTGTCACTATTGTTTCAAGTTCATATGAGCAAGTTCCCAGTGGCCTGAAAGTCTCTGTTTCCTTATGCTCATATATCAACCCCGGCTCTTGCAATCTTTACCCACCTTTTCCACAATGGTCCCTGAGTCATGGGTAGGCATCTAACCTAACCAGGTTTAATATAAGAGTCCTATTCAGGGACTCACACTCTGCAGTCTCTTATTCTCTAAAACTTAGCCAGTTGAGGCCTTCTGTGCACATCTCACTCAGTTGTATGAAGAAGCTTTGCTGGTGAGAGTTGAGGTATGTATTAGTATTCTCTCTACCCCCTGTTCCACTACATTCCATGAACATTAGATGTAGAGGTTCCATTGTAGATGTGTCATTTAGGCTGGACATCTCACAGACACTTACTCTCTGTATGTGACCAGTTGGAGAATTCTGTAATAGCCTCCATCTGCTGCAAAAAGAAGCATCCTTGATGAGTGGTGCACAGTACACTTGTCTGTAAATATATGGTTCCATATTTAGCATGCAACAAGATATTTTATTTTTCTATATGACAGAAGTGGGGTTTCTGTAGGATCTATGACCTCTCCAGCCATGTGTATTTGGCTATATTTACAGTGCCACCCATGACTTCCCTCCCACTGAGAGGGCTTTAAGTTAAATTACATAGCTGTTGATTACCTGCTAGATAAAGGTGCCACTACTGCACTAACAGAGATAGTTTTCTGTGAAAACCATTGTAGTTATTAGGCTTTGGAGCTGGGTTGAACCATTGACAGAATTTCTCCCTTAGTATCTTGCATAGTGTCCTCTAGAACTGTGAGAGCTAGCCTTCAAGGAGAAGACTTCCAGGTCAGTTCCAGCTCCATTGCTCCAAGTCCTGTGTCTAAAGTATGTCCTGTCTTCAGCAATAGGATCTTACCTTCAAGTCCTAGGAGGCAACCAAAGGCTTTGGCAATAGCCTGTGTTATTTGGGGAGTCTATTGGACTACGCTGACCAACAGCTCGAAGGGGGGTTTCTCATGTCTGGCACTGTGTTTCTTGTTATATAGCCTTCAGGTATACACATGTACTCACGTTCAGACATTGTGTTTTTCAGGGGGTTTTGAGTTAGTACATTTCCCTCTGGCTTTTTATGCCACCTGTCTTAGTTTGTTCTCTATTTCTGTGACAAAACACTCTGACCAGTACCAACTTGGGGAGGAAAGGGTTTATTTGTCTTACAACTCCCAGGTCGCAGTTCATCAGGGAGCCCAAGGTAGGAACTCAGGGCAGGAATCTGGAGACAGGAGCTGGAGCACAGGCCATGGAGGAACGCTGCTTACTGGCTTGCTCTCCTGGCCCCTGCTTAGCCTGCTTTCTTATACAACACAGGCCCACCTGCCCAGGGGTGGCACCACCCACAGTGGGCTGGGCCCTCCCACATCACTCATCAAGAAGATGCCCTTCAGACATGGCCACAGGCCAGTCCAATAGAGGCAATTTCCCGATTGAGGCTCCCTCAACCCAGGTGTGTCAAGTTGACACTAAAGCTATCCATCGAATGCCAGATACAACAAACCAGGCTTCTGGGCACCCCTTGAGGCTCTCTTTACCAGAAACATTGTCTCCACTGTGAGACTCCTGCTCTACCTGGGGCCTGGACATGCTGTTATCTCCAGGGAGGAAGGACATCCTGGGCCTCCTACACATTTGGGAAGAATCGGGCACACCTAAGCAAAACCAAAGTCCAGCAAAGTAGCTCAAGGCTGGACATCTGGGATTCACTCACGATCTTCTGGCTCCAAAGGGTACTGGCAGCTCCACTGCTCTGACTCTGCCATCCATAGCACACTCAGCTCATCTCGCAGACGCAGGCCAGCTCCATTCTACACCTGCCGCTGTCCTTGGTGGTCGTCCCATGGCCCCAGCATCTCCAAAAAGCTGGGGTCACCACTGAAACTGGGGCTACACCTTCATCAATGGCCTCTTCTTGCCTCTTGGAGTGCAAAGCCTCAGTTTCTCTCCATGACCCTTTCAATTCTGGGGTCTTTGCTGTAACTGAAGCTGCACTTTCACCTATGGCCTTTCCTGGCCTCTCAGAGTGCCAAGCTTCAGCTGCTCTCTATGACCCCTTCATGCTTTCAACACCAGAACCATGCAGGAGACTCTTACACATTACCAAGTCCTGCTTCCAGCTTGAAATAGAGGTGCGGGTCCCCTCTGTGTGCTGACCCTGAGGAAATACCTCCCAGAAGATTCCACCACAGTGATGCTGGTCTCTTGTTACTTACAGCTGATTTTTCAGCCCCAGCTAACCAGCATCAATTGTCCCAGTAAAGCAAAGGTTTTGCTTCAGGTTCTGGGCTCTTCTTAATCACAGTTGATTCTTCAGCCCCAGGTGACCAGAACCCACAGATTCTCAATCTAAAATCTCACGCAAACAGCCCTGATGGTCTCCACTTCCCTTTGAAGCTTCACAAGCCAGGCCTCCACCGTCTACAGCTCTTTCAGCATAACTGTTCCAAGCTCCACAGCAATAAATTCTGAGCACGCAATGACTTTTCCAGCCCAAAGTTCCAAACGCTTCCACAGTTCTCCCAAAAACACCAAGGTCAGGTCTGTCACAGCAATACCCCACTCTCTGGTACCAATTTCTGTCTTAGTTTGTTTCTTCATTGCTG
>NW_008348568.1:5885838-5932089 GCF_000622305.1 Nannospalax galili
ACATCACTCATCAAGAAGATGCCCTTCAGACATGGCCACAGGCCAGTCCAATGGAGGCAATTTCCCAATTGAGGCTCCCTCAACCCAGGTGTGTCAAGTTGACACTAAAGCTATCCAGCACACCACCTAAGCTTTATTTATCTCCTCTCTCTCCCTCCCCCTCTCCCTCTCTTTCTCCCTTCCTGTCTAACCTCCCTCCCCCTTCTTCCCCATTACACCATGGTTTCTTGTATGTCCTTCCTCCTCTCTTCCCAGTTGAATACCCCCATTTTCCCCATTTCCTCCTTAGTAACATCTGTTTTCTACTAGCTCCTTCTCTTGGGCTCTTTTTTTCCTTTACCTTCAGGCTCCTTTCCATTTTCCTGGCTCCTACTGTTACATCAGGATACATATTCACATAAAAGGTATTGGTGCTAACATCCACAAATGAGGGAGAACATATGTCATTTGATTTTCTGACTCTGTATTACGTCGCTTAGTAGAAGTGTTCCATCCATTTGCCTGCAGATTTCATGATTTTGACTTTCTTTAGCACTGAGTAGCACTCCATTGTGTAAATGCACCACATTTTCATTATCCATTCTTCAGTTGAGGGACATTTAGGTTGTTTCCATTTCTTAGGTATTGTGAAAAAAGCAGCAACAAAACATGGATGTACAGGTATCTCTAACAGTATGATGAGTCCTTTGGGTGTATGCCAAGGAGTGATATAACCAGATCATATGGTAGATTCGTTTTTAGTTGCTTTTTTAAGAGTTCTCTACACCACTTTCCACAGTGGTTGCATGAGTTTGCAATCCCACCAGTAGTGAATGAGCACTCCCCTTTCTCCACATCCTCACCAGAATTTGGTGTCTTTTATTCTTTGCATCTTAGCCAGTCTTACAGGGGTAAAGTGAAATCTTAAAGTGGATTTGATCTGCATTTCTCTAATAAGAATGCTGAGCACTTTTTAAGGTGTTTCTTATACATTTTCATTTCTTTGAGAATTCTCTGTTTAGGTACTTAGCCCATCTTTTATTTTGTCGTTTATTTTCTTATTTATTTTTTGAGTTCTTTGTACATTCTGGATATTAATCTTCTGTCAGAGGCGTAGGGAGTGAAGATTTTCTCTCAGGGGGTTTCCTCTTCACTTCCTTGGATGTTGGGGTTTTTTTTTTTCCTGTACAGAAGTCTTTCAGTTTAATGAGGTCCCACTTGATTGTTGATCTTAATGCCTAAGCAACTGGTGTCTGATTTAGAAAATCCTTTCCTATACCTATACCTTGTAAAGTGTTTCAGTTTCACGTTTCATATTGAGGTCTTTGATCCATTTGGAGTTGACTTTTGCTGCACAAAGATCTTTCACCCTGTGGTGAAAGATAAGTGTCTAATTTCATTCTTCTACAGGTGGAGATCCAGTTTTGCCAGCACCATTTCTTGAAGATGCTGTCTTTCCTCCAGTGTGTGTTCTGGCACTTCTGTCAAATACCAGGTGACTGAAATTCCATTCACTCACGTTTGGGTATTCTATTGTGTTCTGTTGTTCTACGTGTCTATTTTTGTGCCAGTACCATGTGGTTTTTATGACTATAGCTCTGTAATATAATCTGAGATTTTGTATGATGATTCCCCCCCCCCCCCGCCGTATTGCTCTTTTTGCCCAAGTTTGCTTTGGCTATCTGGCATCTTTTGTGATTCCATATGAATTTTGGGGAGGTTTTTGCTAGGTCTGTGAAGAATGTCATTGGGATTTTGATTGACATTGCATTGAATCTAAAGACTGCTTTTAGTAGGATGGTTGTTTTCACAATATTAATTCTATCAAACCATAAACATGGTAGCTCCTTCCATATCCTGGTGTCTTCCTTAATCTCCTTCTTTAAAGATTTAAAATTATCATTGTAGAGCTCTTTAATATTTTTGGTTAGATTTATTCCTTGACTTTTTTCAGGTTATTGTGAATGGGAGCATTTCCATGTACTCTTTCTCTAATTGCTTGTTATTAGTATACAGGAAAGCTACTGATTTTTGTTGATTTTGTAACCAGCCACTTTGTTGAAAGTATTGATCATTTATAGCAGTTTTCTAATGGAATTTTTGGGGTCTCTTACATATAATATCAAATTGTCTGCAAATAACAGTAATTTAATCTCTTGTTTTCCAATAAGTACTCCTTTAATTACCTTCTCTTGTCTCCATCAGATTTCAAGCACCATATTGAAAAGGAGTAGAGACAGTGGACAGCCTTGTCTGGTTCCTGATTTTAATGGGAATGTTTCCAGGTTGTCTCCATTTAGAATGATACTGCATGTGGATTTGTTGTACATAGCTTTAATTTCATAGAGATATGTTCCCTCCAGTCCAATGGCCTCTAGGAACTTTAACATGACATCATGCTGGATTTTTTCAAAGGCCTTTTCTGCATCTATTGAGATGACCATGTGATTTTTATCTTTAAGTACATTTGTATGACTCATTACATTTATCAACATATATATTGAACAATCCCTTCATCTCTGGAATAAAGCCAACTTGATCGTGGTGGATGATATTTTTGAATTGTGTCTGTATGTAGTTTCTGAGTATTTTGTTCAGAATCTTTTCATCTATGTTCATTAAGGATATGGGCCTATAGTTATCTTTTTGTTGTATCTTTACCTGGCTTGTGTGTTAGAGTGATACTGACTTCATAAAAGGAGTTTGGAGTTCCCCCTCTGTTTCTGTATTTTTGAATAATGTAAGTAGTATTGGTTGTAGATCTTCTTTAAATGTATGACAGAATTCTGCTGTCAATCCATCTGGGCCTGAGCTTTTTTAGTTGGGAGGTTTTGTATGGCTGTTTGTTTCCTTATTTGTCATGGGTCTGATTAAGCTGTTGATCTCTTTTTGGTGGTTTCTATGAACTTAGAAATTCATCCATTTCTTTCAGATTTTCAAATTTCAAATCTATGTAGAGTATAGGTTTTTAAAGTATTCCCTTATAGGGACCGGAGAGATGGCTCAGCGGTTAAGAACACTGGTTATTATTGCAGAAGATCTGGGTTTGAATCCCAGCACCCACATGGCAGCTAACAACTGTCTGTAACTCCAGTTCCAGGGGATCTGACGGCCTCTTCTGTCCTCCACAGGCATTTCACAACACGGGTGCACTTACCTACATGCAGGCAATGCACGCATACACATAAAATAAAAATAACTAAAATATTTTAAAATAAAATATTCCCTTAAAATGCTCTGGATTATTTTGGCATCTGTTGTGATGCTTCCCCTTTTGTTCCTGACTTTGTTAGTTTGGATTTGCTCTTTCTTTCAGTTAACTTGACTAAGAGTCTGTCTATCTTGTTTAACTTTTCAAAGAACTGACTCTTAAATCATTGATTCTTTGTATTTTTTTTCTTTGTTTCTATTTCATTAATTTCTGCTCTGATTTTTGTATTGCTTCTCATCTACTAAAGTCTGAGTTTAGTTTGTTCTTGCCTTTCCAGAGTCTTAAGATGCACTGTTAAGTCATTTATATGTGCTCTTTCTGATTTTTTAATGTAGGCATTTAGAGCTATAAACTTCCCACTTAACACTGTTTTAAAGTATCCCAAAGGTTTTGTTGTGTTGAATTATCATTTTCATTTAGTTGCAGGAATACTTTTATTTCTTTCTTAATTTCTTCTTTGACCCATTCATCATTCAGGAGGGTGCTGTTTAATCTCCATGAGTTCGTGTAGTTACTAGATCATCTTTTGCTGATTATTCCATTGTGATCTGATAGAATGCATGCAATTATTTCGAGTTGTTCTATTTGTTGTTTTGTGCCTCATAATGTAGTCAATTTTAGAGAAACGTGCATGGGCTGCTGAGTAGAAAGTGTATTCTTTAGTGCTTGAGTGGAATATGATGTAGATGTCTATTAGTTCCATTTAATGTAAGATGTCATCTAGTTCAGATGTCTCTCTGTTCATTATTTGTCCAATTGACATGTCTATTGGAGACAGTGGGGTACGAAATCACCTACTATCATTGAGTTGGGGTTAATCTGTGTTTTATAGTCCTGTAATGATGTTTTTATGAAATTGGGTGTACCAGAGTTTGGTGCATATATGTTCATGATTTTACTATCTTCTTGGTCAATTTTTCATTTGATTAGAATTAAGTGATCCTCTTTATCTCTTTTGATTAGTTTTAATTTGAAGTCTATTTTGTCACATATTATAATTGCAACACCAGCTTGCTTCTTAGTGCCATTTGCTTAGAATATTTTTTCCATCCTTTCACCCTAAGATAGTGCCTATCCTTGAAGGTAGGATGAGTTTCTTGAGGATATCAAAAAGATGGATTTTGTTTCTTAATCTATTCCACTACCCTGTGTCTTTTGACTGGGAGATTTGAAGCCATTGATATTTAGAGTTATTATTGAAAGATGTGTATTGGTTACTGTCATTTTAATTTGTGTTCTTGGTCCTATTTTGTTTCTGTAATTATATCTTCCTTTGTTTTCTTTCTGTAACCTCTTAGGTACAGTCATTCCCATCTTCAGTCCCTTGTATTGCTTTGAGTATTTCCTGTAGGGCTGGTTTGGTGGTCATGAATTCTTTCAGCCCATTCCTGTCATGGAAAGTTTTCCATTCTCTTTTGACTTTGATTGATAGCTTTGCTGGGTATATTCTGGGTTGGCATTCGTGGTCATTTAGAACTGAGAATACTTTGGTCCAGGTTTTTCTGGCTTTCATAGCTTGCTTTGAAAAATCAGCTCTATATATGATAGGTTTCCCATTACATATAATTTGTTGTTTTTTTCTAGCAGTTTTCAGTGCCCTCCCTTTGTTCTATACATTTCTGTTTTTACCATGAAATGCCATGGTGAGTTTCCGTTCCAGTCCTGTCTAATTGGTGTTCTATGTATTTCTTGTATTTGTATAGGTATGTCTTTCTTAATTTAGGGAAGTTTTCTTCTGTATTCCTGTTGACGATCTGGTCAATGCCATTGACCTGAGATTCTTCTCTTTCCTGTATGCCTATGATACATAGACTTGTTTTTGCATGGTGTCCCACATTCTTGCATGTTCCATTTCTCTGTGTGTGTGTGTGTGTGTGTGTGTGTGTGTGTGTGCAGTATTTTTTTAACTTTTACAAAAACCTTGAGAATTTCATACATGCATATAAGGTATTTTGATCAATCCACACCCACTCCCTCCCCTCCAACACCTCCCATATCTCCCCACCACTTTTTTTTTCTTTTTTCTTTTTTTAATCTTTCATGTATTTATTTTTATGGGGCTTTTGGCTACTCTAGCATTCCCCCCTCTGAAGAGGTAACCCTAAAATCTTTTTAAGGGTTAGATACATGCTCCCAAATACTTTTGACATTTGACATTTTTTGGCCTTTGGAACAGAGTGTGTTGCTAACAGGCCCAAGGACATTTTGACTTTTAGCCCAGAATCTGGCTACTTTTCTTTGGGGTCTTTTTACTCTCAATGCCTAGCCAATTCCTACCTCCTATTCTTATCATACCATCCCTGAACAGGGACACAGGATGAGGCAATTGGAGTACCCCTTCAGTGGATCTATCTAAACGACTCCCAAATTGCATAACTCTTATCTCGATGGGGAAAAGAAAGTCCTTGAATCATGAATAGGAGATGTGAAGGATGAGTAAAGGCAAGAGTAATTAGCATTACAAGTTCTAGACAGGGAACTAGAAAAAAAAAGAGAACAGGGCAATTTTGTGTGTTTTTAAACTTTTTATAGTCTTTTCTTGAGGAGTCCAGTTCTTCAATTTTGACATCCAGTCTTGAAATTCTGTTTTCCATTTCATTCGTTCTGCCTGTGAAGCTTTCTCCTGTCCTTTCAAGTTGACTTACTGAGTTTTTCCAATTCCATCTCCATTTCAATATTTCTATCTCTTTTGTGAATTCACTTTTCAAGTCCTGAATTGTTTGTGTTATTTCATTCAGCCACATATTTTCTCGGGCTTCCCTCATGAGTTTATGCCTATCCTCTTTGAGTTCTTTGAGTTGTTTTTCTGTGTGTTAAGTTCTTTGATCATTTTTATGAATGTTCTTTTAAATTCTGTGCTGTGGGTTTCCTCAGCGTGATTCGCATTGTAGTGCACTTCTGTAGGACTGGTGGGTTTTGCTAGGGATGTATTCTCTTGGTTTTTCATATTATCTGTGTTTTTGCATTGCCAATATCTTTTGTAGGTTGTGTGTCCAATAGGAAATTCTATTCTGCCTTTGTTTAGTTGAAAGTTGGTTCTGTTTATATTATTGATGTAGCTTGGTTGCTTTTTGCTCAGGTATGAAAAGTTAGTTGGTGTGTGCTTCAGGTTCTTGCAGGGTAGTAAGCTGGTCTGGGTAGTAGGCAGGTCTGTGGTAGGCAGATCAGGAAGGGGTCCAAGGGCAAGACAGGGGTGGGGACAGTCTGTGGAAGGTCTAACAAATGAAGCTGGGCAATTGACCTAGTCTGAGTGCAAGGGATCAGGATACAGTGGGCAGGTGTGGACTAAGAGGGTAGTAAGAGCAAGAGTGGGCCTGTGCCCAAGGCTAGAATGGGGACAGAGTCCAAATTCAGATTATTGTACTATGAATATAGAAGTATACTTCAGATAAAGAGGCAATGCAAAATTCCGCATTTCTCAGAGCAGATGTGAGAAACAAACTGAAACTTCATCTGCAAACGGGCCCATTATGTGTGAAGTATTACCAATTGTTATGCCTGACTCTTTGGGGTGATTTCCCACAACAACTGCTGAAGACAACAGCCATGAAACAGAGGAGCCCACAGAGGTGGCAGCAGTATCTCATTCTTCTCTCAACATGGAGATCCAAGAATCTGAGATATTTTGTTAGGGAGGATTAAAAACAAATATGTGAAAACAGAAAGCACATCACATAGTCCCTAAGCTCACAGGGGATGCTGAATAAATGTTCTCTTTTACTACATTTGAAGACAGCAGTTACTTCTTTGTGGGTTTAACATTATAAACAGGAAGTCTTGTAGAGTGCTGAGGCCTCGTTAGCTGTACGTGCTCCAAATATGTCACTTCCTTACAGAAGATAATAGTCCATCACTTGCTGTATTCGGTTTCATGGCAACATATCTGATTAATGATAAAATTATATAGCTTGCATATGTATTTTAAAGCTATATAGTAATTTATATCACAAAATAAACAGCAGCATCCAAAAGATGCTAGAAAACAGTGTGAGAAGTGTGTTCATAGCCCAGGATCTCCATGCTCCATTCTTATCGAGATTCTTTTGGGCAAAAATAAGAAGGACATAGTAAAGAAGAAACAGAAAAAGATAAAATATCGGTGCTTCTCAGCTTTCCCTAGTGTTATTTACTGGTAAGTTCATTGTAAGGTGAAGATACTGCAAGTATTCAAAATGCATTAAATAGACTTGGGAGTGTAATTCAATGGTAGATAAACTGGCTAGGATGCATAAGGCTCTGGTTCAATCCCCAGCACTGTAAAAAGGAGAAAAGAAAAGGAGGGAGGAGGAAAGGATAGAACAAAAGAGGGAAGAAAGGAAAGAATGAAGGAAGGGAGGGAGGAAAGAGGAAGCAGGTATTATATATAATTTAATAAACAAAGAAAAGATCAAAATTCAAAATCAGAAGTATTTTGCATGTCAATTCTGTATCATCCACGGGTTGAAAAATGATGTTAAACCATGTGTGTCAGGAACTGTCTGTTGGGAACAAAGACCTAAGACCTACTGTGAAGCCAGACAGATACAGGGGTGGGGACAGCAATCTTTGACAATAATATTGAGGTTGGAGTTTTGTCTCTGAACCCTTTTGGCCTTCTGTTTTCTTTGAATATTGTGCATCCTAATTCATACTATCACCAATATCAAGTAAGATCCTGTGTGGAACAAGAAGTAGGAGAGAAATCCTGAGGGATCCTCAACTCCAACTGTGTCCATACTTGCATAAGGATCAGTAGATGTCTGCTGACTAATAGCGTGTAACACTTAAAAACTCATGAAGGTCAAACAGAAAATAAAATACAAGTATGAGCAAATTTTCAGGAAGCTCCACTCTGTACGGTGCCCTTGTATAGTCTGGAGACTCTAGCTGAATCCAGCACAATGCACCACCTACAAGACTTTGCGGTTCACTGGAGAATTCATCCTTCATCATGAGGCAGATCCGGATGGCTCTCCTACTCCCCAGCTCTTCCCTAAAAACATTTCCACCACTAAAACAGACCTTGCAAGTGAGTATTCCTCTCCCTTCTCTCTAATTGCAGCTGTACCAAAGACAATTATGACAAAATGAGCTAAAAATGAGGAATTTAAGAATTGGGGAAATGAGCAAAGCCCTTTAGTGGCTATCATTAATTTTTTGGATTTGAAAATCCAAGAGCATAACAGGGGCCAGGGGTAGGAGGAGGCTGAGCAACAGCTGTCAGCTAGAAATCTGATATAGGGGAATGTAATCAGGTCAGATTTACAAAGTCCATTTGGTTTACAACAGGGGATAGGACTTCTGAGCCCACATAATGAAATTCAGGAGTATGTAATCTTCTGGATGGGAACCCAGGCTCTCAGCCACAACCACTCATTCAGCAAGCTTTGACATGGATCTGATTATTGAGAGGGTTTTCCTTGGTGGGTCAGAGCAAGGCAGCTCATCACCCAAAGTAAATGCTGAGCCCCCTGCCAGCTGATACCATGTAATCATGCTAGGGATGATGCAATGGAATTCCAACAGGATGGGTAGGAACAAGAAAGAGAAATACTCAAACACCCCAAATCTTCTCTAAGTCAGTACAGCAACTGGAGGATTTAACATGAAATTCTTACCCACAGGATGACAGCCAAGTCAGGAGATAGTGTGATTACAGGAGATAAGACTTGGAGTTAGATGAACAAGATGCATCATTCCAAAGCTGCAGATGCCAGGAAACAATGAAGACATTCACGGTGAAATTTCTCTGATCAGGAGAACATCAGGATTAAAGTGGGTATAGCTGTAAGGATCTTCACTCATGTGTATTTAAATTCACATAAATATATGGATGCACATTTGATAGTTCTGTTTAATTCAGCAAACAGGTAGATTGAAGCTTTGAGCTAGGCTATGGAAGAGAACAAAGTTTTTTTCAATTCTGTTAACATTTGGAAACATAATTCTCTCTTCTCAGAGGGGTTGAGGTGGACACTGTCCCATGCATTACAAAATTTTAAGCAGCATTCCTGTCTTCTACCTACTAAATACCCATAGCAACACCCGTGTCCAACCAATATTATTTACAGAAATTCTCACTGTTCTTCCTGAATGGAAGGCACAATAGCACCCTGGTTAAGAACCACACAACAGAGTAATAACTAGGCCACAGCATCTCAGTGAATGTGCTTTGGTGTTAAACCTATGGTTTTCATACAGATCCTGCTACTTACTGGCTTTGTAACCTTGGGAAACTGATTTACTAAATGTCTAACTCCAGTATCCTCATCCATAAAATGAAAATAACACAAGGGAATACTCAGTAGAAGTGTTATGAGGATTAATGAGAAGTTGTGTGTAAATATTTAACAAAGTACTGGGCTAGATTAGGAATATACTAAATAGATGCTTTCCAAGGAACTCCCACAAGTACCATTTTCATAGATTTCCCTTATGGGTCATATTTAGTATTTGCTCCACCTAGCCAAGATCCTCCTCTTCTTCTGATTCATATTCAGTTGATTTAACCTCCAGAAGCTCATGTGCACAGCCATGAATCAGAATTGAGACTAGCATCAAACCTCTCATCTTTACCATCTTTCTCCTTTATCTTGTAACCAATGTTTAGATCCTTTCTTTCACTGTACTAGCTCCTCATCACTTTGTCTGCCATTCAAATCTTCTATGATTTGAATTCTTCATGGTTTTCCAGCCACCAGTCTGTTGACAGTTCAACACCAACATGATCCAAAAAGACTTCCCAGGGCCTCATGGGGGATTTGATTCCTTCTTCTGACACACTCCATTTCATTCTTCTATGGTATTCACAAATTAAATACAGCAATCTCTCTCTTTAAGAGCTCTTTATGTCTGCCTGTCTCCTTCACTGTGTGAAAGCTACTAGGCCATCAATACCAATATTTCCATTTTTTTCTGTGTCCTCAGTGCTGAGTTGGGCATGGTAGAGTAATTACATACCACAAATAAGAGAAAACACACAAAATTTGCATGGCACAGGGAGAATGACTCGTGGATAACAGCTGATCAGAGTAGACACCTTTGGTTGACCCACGATTGTTACAATATTAGAACTATAAATTAATCAGACTCTCTGGAAGAGGATATTAAGGATTGGTTTTATTTTTAGTTTCCCAGGTGATTTTAATTCAGAAAATTGTAGTTGTACATACCATGTGAGACAGTGCCCTCACCTGGGATGTCCAAGCTTTATTTGTTGAACCAGGTCCAATTAATTGCTAATCACTGCCTGGAGTGCTGCAGTGCCTGAGAAGGATTTTGAGGCTCCCTGGGGTCTCAGCCGAAGAGAGCACAGTGATTGATTGGCATTGTCTGCCACAAGTAAGTAAGCAGGAGCTGCAGAAATCATCCTGTTAATTGCCATCTCTGTGATTGATGCATTAATCAGAAGGAATGGATGGATATAATGCCTATGTGATATAGAATGTATAGTATATTCATCTATCATTTATAAATGTATATATACATACTATATGCTAATAACTACTATTTTTTGGTCACTCCTATATGCTAAGTACTATGTTAGCATGAAGTGTGCTACTGAAAATCATTAACATGGGATTTGTTAACATGGACAACTATAGGAACACAGATGTGCTGGATAGATTTAATGTCAACTTGACACACATGGGTTAAGGGAGCCTCAATTGGGGAATTGCTGCCAGAGGACTAGCCTGTGGCCATGTCTGTGGGGCATCTTCTTGATTGTTGAGTGATGTGGGAGGATCCAGCCCACTGTGGGTGGTGCCACCCCTGGGCAGGTGGGCCTATGTTGTATAAGAAATCAGTTGAGCAGGGGCCAGGGGAGCAAGCCAGTAAGCAGCGATCCTCCATGGCCTGTGCTCCAGCTCCTCCAGGTCCCTGCCCTAAAGTTCCTACCTTGAGCTCCCTGATGAACTTTGACCCAGGAGATGTAAGCCAAATAAACCCTTTCCTCCCCAAGTTGGTATTGGTCAGAGTATTTTGTCACAGAAATGGAGAAACAAACTAGAGCAGAAATTGGTACCAGAGAGTGGGGCATTGCTGTGACAGACCTAACCTTGGTGTTTTTAGGAGGACTGTGGAAGGATTTGGAACTTTGGGCTGAAAAGGCCATTGAGTGCTCAGAGTTTGTTGCTGTGGAGATTGGAACAGTTATGCTGAAAGAGTGGTGAACAACGGAGGCCTGGCTTGTGAAGCTTCAAGGGGAAACAGAGACTATCAGGGCTGTTTGTGTGATATTTTGAATTAAGAATCTATGGGTTCTGGTTGGCTGGGGCTGAAGAATCAGCTGTGATTAAAAGGAGATCAGAACCTGAAGTAAAACCTTTGCTTTGCTTTACTGGGACAATTTATGCTGGTTAGCTGGGGCTGAAAGATCAGCTGTAAGTAACAAGAGACCAGCATCACCATGGTGAAATCTTCTGGGAGGTATTTCCTCAGGGTCCGCACACAGAAGCTGTGGTCAAGAGAGGACCCTAGTCTCCATCTCTAGCTGAAAGCAGAACTTGGTAATGTGTAAGAGTCTCCTGCATGATTCTGGTGTTGAAAGCATGAAAGGGTCACAGAGAGCAACTGAGGCTTGTACTCTGAGAGGCCAGGAAAGGCCATAGGTGAAAGTGCAGTTTCAGTTTCAGTGAAGACCCCAGGATTGAAGAGGGTCATGGAGAGAATCTGAGACTTTGCACCCCAAGAAGCAAGAAGAGGCCATTGGTGAATGTGTAACCTCAGTTTCAGTGGAGACCCCAGCTTTTTGGAGATGCCAGGACCATGGGACAACCACCAAGGGCAGTGGAAGGTGTGAATGGACCCAGCCTAGGGCTTCAAGACAAGCTGTGTATACTATGGACGACAGAGTCAGAGAGGTAGAGCTGCCAGAACCCTTTGGAGACCAGAAGATCATGAGTGAATCCCAGATGTCCAGCCTTGAGCTACTTTGCTGGACTTACATTTTGTTTAGATGTGCCCCATTCTTCCCTTTGAAATAAGACAGTACTTGCTTTGGATTTTACAGGAGCCCCGAGTTAAGAGATTTTTAAAAGAGACTAGACTTTTAACTGTTTGGATTTTTTTAGGGACTGTGAGGCTTTTAAGGTTGTAGTGTCTTATGTTGTGATATTAATGCTAACATCATATCTTGGGGATAAGAATTGGAAAAGTTGGGGGCTGGAGAGATGCCTCAGCAGTTAAGAACACTGTTCCTGCAGAAGACCCAGGTCTTCTCAAGAATCCCAGCATCCACATGGCAGCTAACAACTGTCTATAACTCCATTTCCTTGGGATCCAACAGCCTCTTCTGACCTCCACGGCATTGCATGACACAGGTGCACTTACCTACATGCAGGCAATACACGCATACACATAAAAATAATAAATAAAATATTTTTTTAAAAAAGAATTGGAATTGCCTCTAGAGAACTGGCCTATGGCCATGTCTGTGGGGCATCTTCCTGATTGTTGAGTGATGTGGGAGGGTTCAGCTCACTGTGGGTGGTACTGCCCCTGGGCAGGTGGGCCCCTGTTGTATAAGAAAGCAGGTTGAGCAAGGGCCAGGGGAGCAAGCCAGTAAGCAGCAATCCTCCATGGCCTGTGCTCCAGCTCCTGCCTTCAGGTTTCTGCCCTGAAGTTCCTACCTTGGGCTCCCTGATGAACTTTGACCCAGGAGATGTAAGCTGAATTAACCTTTTCCTCCCCAAGTTGGTATTGGTTAGAGTATTTTGTCACAGCAGTGGAGAAACAAACTAGAACAACAGATATTCATAATAACAATAACACAGATAAGTCGTTAAAAGTAAGGAAGAAAATGAAAGGCTGCCCTTCAAATCTCGACAGAGG
Source organism: Nannospalax galili (assembly GCF_000622305.1). Taxonomy (NCBI): domain Eukaryota; kingdom Metazoa; phylum Chordata; class Mammalia; order Rodentia; family Spalacidae; genus Nannospalax; species Nannospalax galili. The sequence continues at coordinate 5,898,842 of NW_008348568.1, forward strand.
GATATTAAGCCAGTTTGGGGAATCAGAGAAAAGCTAAGGAAGCATTTGAGATGAGACCCGAGTGAGAGGAGTAGGATTTAGCAAGGGGAAAAGCAGGAAAAAAGTTTTTCTCAGGCTAGAGGCCAACACGAGGGGGAAGGGTGGGAACTGAGCCTCCCATGCAGAGAGCTGTGTGCTCTGAGCAAGTTACTTTAACTCTATAAGATGCACATGCAGGGCAAATAAGCTATGAGCCAAAACCAGATACTTCACGTCCCCGATACTATAGGACTGTGTGGCAGGAACGAGCCATTGTATAATGAAAAGTATAAATACTTTGGAGTCAAAGAGACCTAGGATCCAATCTTGGCTCTGCCATTTACTAGCTGTGTGGCTTGGTCAAGTAATTTTACCTCCCTGCACCTCAGTGTTTGCATCTGAAACTGAAGATAGTAATTAGCTGTAGTGAGAAGACCACAGTGGTTAAAAGGCTGCCCTTTGGAGTCACACTGCCCATGTTCAAATGCTGGCTCCACCACTGTCCAGCTCTGGCTTAAGCAAATCAAGCTCTGTGTGATTCAGTTCCCTCATTTGTCAAACTGAGGTGATAACTGAGTCACTGGTGAAGATTCACTGAGATGACATAAAAGGCTTAATTAACACAGAGCCACTCACAAAGAATGTATTTGGCAAATGCAGATTCTGCTGGGTTTTATGACCTGGTGAAATTCATTCTGCATTCTGCTTCATCTGAAGCAGAACTTAATCCTGAATACACCAAGTGAAAGGTAGTAAATACTTTCAGCCTTTGAGGACCTTGAAGATGAGGGACCCACAGCAGAGCTGCTCCACAATACATTTCTGTCTGTGACCAAGCAGACCTGGTATTAGCATGGGGAATGCTGTGGGTTAACCTGGCACCCTATTTCCTTGGCCTGAGATGCACCACTAGGGGTTTTGAATTTCACCTCTCACAAACTCAGGGCCTCCCATGGTGCCCGCCTACTAAGATACAGCTATCCTCCTTCCCAGAGGCCAGGGCAAAGTTGGAGAAGCACTAGAATCACAAATTGTCCTTCATAAATGTAGAGGTTAAGGGAAAGAGTTGCAAGAAATATGAACTGAGGTTGTCTGGGTCTTCAGGGCCTAAGCACAGCTGAGACTAATGAGGAAGTCAAGGCGGTAGGGATATTTCCATCAAATGATGGTTGTACTCGTTGGCACTCAGCAAAGAAGTACTTACTGAATTTCCGAGCGGATGCGTGAATGATGAGGAAATGCTGACAAAAGGGCACAGGCTTGGCACTGCACACCAAACCTTTTATTTGATCCCCAACAATATTCCAAGTAACAACCATTGTCTTCATTCAGAAGATAGGATGACAAAGTTCCACAAAGCAAGTAGCAAAGCTGATTTCAAATCTTTGCTTTGAAAAATAAAATCAGCACTTCTCACCACATGCTTCCTAAGTGTTAGCAAGCACAGTCAGTGAAGAGCTAGAGTGTCAGATCCTAGCGGTATAGACCGCTACTGAAACAACTTTTGAAAAGTCTCTCTTACAGGGCTGGAGAGACAGCTCAGCAGTGAAAGCACTGACTACTGCTCTTGCAGAGGACCGGGGTTCAATTCCCAGCACCCACATGGCAGCTAACAACCATTCATAACTCTAGCGCCAGGGGATTCAATGCGCTCTTCTGACCTCCATGGGCATTGCACAACACGGGTGCACTTACATACATGCAAGAGATACACTCATACACATAAAATAGATAAATATTTTTTTTAAAATCCCTCTTGCAATATTTCTCTTTTATATCAAATTGTGCTCTGTGAATCTGCTAGTATGAATATTATATACCAAATGATCTTAGAACTCAGAACATCTTATAGGACTCGTATTCAGTGGAACGTGTATTGGGAAATTTCATGTTACGCTCTCTGATTAATAAATTAAATGAAATGATAAACGAAAGGATTTGATTGATGTCTGGACACCACATCTGGACATGATGAAGCCAGGGCTACATGTTAGTCAGCTAGCACTGCTGTGACAAAATACCATAGACAGTAGGAGGTTATTTCCTTACAGGCCTGAAGAATAGAAGGCCAAAATTAAGTTGTCAACAGGGTTGGTTTCTTCCTCTCTCCTCTGCTTGCACATTGCCACATGCTTGCTGTGTTTTCACAGTATCCCTGCTGACTCTCTTAATACAAGGACATTGGTCATATTGGATTATGACCTCTAATCTTTCTATGACTTCATATAACCTTAATTACACACACACACACACACACACACATACATACACACACACACACACACACACACACACACTCTTTGACTTTGGTGACCCCAGACTTCAAGAACAGACACAAACTTTCTTCCCATCAGCTTTTTTTTCAGAAACAGAACTAATCTCTATGCCACCTCCCCTCAAGCATGTTTATATGGCATGTCAGCTCTGAGGTTTAAAACTATGGTTTTCATTTCTACTGTAAAGAAAAAGCCTTCTAGAAACAAGATCACAAATTCCAAAGGGAAGGTGTGGTCCTTTCTCCCAGTTCACATACCCTGCACACCCAGCTTTTGAAATAAAGATAGACTTTGATTACAGTCCTCCTCTGATGGTCCTGGGTTTGAGTAGCAAAGATAAGTGCTTTCACCTTTGCTCTGCTATTAACCTCGATGTGTAATCTTCCCCAGATCACTTCCCTCTGTGGATTCACAGTCTTCCTCCAACAAATAGGTTTGAGCTGTTTCATTACTCAGATTCATTTGCATAGCCACCACTTGATAAGAGGCTACACTGGGCTTAAGGTGCTTCTCTCTAATTCTCACTACAAACTGAGACTCTGTAATGGTGAAGTGTGGATTCAAATCCCCCATTACTTGTCAGTGTACCGGCCATTAAAACAATTGGTTGTCCCGAAGTGGCTGCTCTTTTTTTTTTTTTTCCGCTTTATGATGCCTATAATTTGACTTTTTTTAATAGAAAAATTCATTTTTAATGCAATTGACACCAAGATGTTTGCACATATGTTTCTAATCTCTATATATCTGATTATTACTGGTCACAGTCAGTTACTTTCTGAGCTCCTTGGCATCTGAGCATGGATATAGTCATCAGGTAGATTTCAGTGGTAATGTTTTTCACATCCACCAATTACTAAGGAGCAAATTTTTATGCTTTGAAGAATTATTATTTTTTTAATTGTTCTTTAAATTTTTAATAACTACATGATTAGAAGAAGCATTTCACTACAGCTTTAACATATTCAGTAACACACTCCAGAGCAAGAGTATATCTATTTCACAAGTGGGTGCAAGTTTCTAGGTTCACAGTTGAGTTAATACAGTTATACAACATTGAACTCAGTATAAGCCCTTTAAAAAAGATCTCCATTTCATTATTTTATCACTTTCGGACTTGTTCCACACATTGCTCAAATCTGATTCTGTCTCCAGTGTATGTGACTCCCTGCAAAGGATGGGCCGAGGGCAAAGGGAAGCCCAAAGAGGTGGGAAGCTGGAGCTAATCTGAAACTGCCAGGGCCCCACAGCCTCCTCTTCACTCTGACAGGCAACTATTCTGCAGCTAAGCGTGTCCTCTCTCCTGAGTCATTAGAAGCAGTCAAGCCTCTCTGAACTGCTGATGAGAAGGACATGGCCCCTTGAAGGCTCACTTCCTTTCATCTCTTCACAGGCCTCTTAACACAGGTCATTACAGGGGATTAGGCCTCAGGGTTCAGGGCTTCCCCAGGCTGGGTCACCTCCTACAAGGCACTTCTCCTTAGCCTTTCCCAAGCTTGGTGGGCCACTGCCTGCTCCCCTCCTGGCTTGATCACCTACAAAAAAGAGCCTGATTAAAAGGGACGAGGAGGGAAGATGATATTTAAAGGAAAAAAAAAAATCCTTTCTCAGCTCAAACAAAAGATGAGATTAAATGATTCATGGGGAGGCCCCTCCAGGTTTCTGAGAGGCCCTCTGTGAAATTAATATACTTCCCTAGGCCTGCTGAGAGAGCACTCCCCCCTCACTCCATATGCATGAGAATGTCAGACCAGGATGCTGGGTTGAGATGTGCTTGGTGTCAGGGAGAGAAAGGGCTACAGAAAAGAAAGGGTCTAAGCCCTTTGTCCTTCTCAAGTCACCCGTGGGGCTTGCTAGGGGCCCAGGTACTCAGCGGCACCACGAATTGTGATAGTCTAACTCCTTTAGGAATGAAGGCCATCGTCTGGGAACCTGGACTCTAGCTTTGTGAGTTGCCACTGGAGCAGAAACTCTACTACATGGCATCTGTGTGGTCTTCAGCAAGTTTTTAATGTCTCAGAACTTCAGTCTCTGCAGCAGTATTTCTCTCACCAGTTACTGGAGGGATAAGTCTGAGACACTGCATGGAGAGCAGTTAATTGGTAACTAGGATACTTAGTTCCTCTTTCCCTCCCTCTTTCTCTGCCTGTGTTTTCTCCTTTCTTTCCTACTTTACTTTAGTTCTTCTCTCTTTCAATAGAACAGGCAGATCAAAAGCTGCTCTGACAAGTTGGACTTTTGTTCCCTGCTTTGTTTCGTCAAGAGCAAAAGTTGTCAAGCTGAGTGTTCTCCAGAGAGGAAGAGGTTTCAACTGCAGTGATAAGAGCGATGGAAACTGGAGGTGTGTTGGGAAGAAAACAGCATTCAGGAGTGGGAAGGGGTAAAAGTGTGACTGTAATCAAAATATGTCATATACATGTATGAAACTGTCCACGAATAAGTAAAAACGTTTAAAAACAAAGAGCAGTGGAAGGCATGGACAGAATGCGGAAGCCAGGAACATGGAGCGCCCTCACCTCCAGTGCTCAGCGGCTGCCTCTGCGGCTGCTCTGACTTAGAACAATTAACCAACTTGTTCTTCACACAGTTCTCGAATGCTGTTTCAGCAAAGTGGGACCAGGACTGGTGTCTGGTGACTTCTACTCCAAGGTCTTTTACCATGAGCCTGATGTCAGGGAACCAGCAAGTCATGACCATCATCCTATCAAACGCCATTTAATTCACGCTCAAACTGGTACTAGCCTCCTGGGGCATGGGGGATTTATTTGTTGCTTCTTGCTATTTTCTTCAGTCTCAAAGGAAAATGAGATAATGACTATTTTTAAAATGAGATTGCTTTGATGACAGCACAAGTCTACAGAGCTACAAAATTCACTTTCTAAAACAGCTTCACAGAAATGTAGCCCCAGAAGAGAAAAGGTTATTGGGAGAGAAATGCATCAGTGCTCACCCTGCACACACACACACCCCGTTGTTGAAACCAAACCACACAGAACCCTGAGCAAGCTGCTCATATTCCACTTGAGACTGCCGGCTCAGACACACTGTTTCTTTGAAGATTGCGTGCACAAGTGACCTTTGTTGTGTTGTACATCTAGAAGTGCAGCACGGAAAGAGCCGTGGACATGATGTGAAGAAAAACCCCCTTCACTGCTACCAGGGAGACCTGGGCTAGACTTGCATGTCACTAGGTACACATTTCCTCCTGTGCACCAGCATATGAGAAGCAGTTTCAAAAGCAGGCAGATGTACTGCCCAGTGTGATAGCCACTACCACATGTGCCTACTAAAATTTAAATTAAGTAAAATACAAATGGCCAAAGCTTAGCAAATAAGAGTCTGTAGAGTGTGGGTCCTTGGACAAGACTCCCATATTAAACTTCACCCACCCAGGACTCGGGGACCATTGCAGAAGAGGGTGCAGAAGGATTTTAAGAGCCACGGGAGGAGGTGCATGACCACATGGATACAGAGTCTCACAGTTCCTAGGACCTTGTGCATATCAACTTACAGCAATGGTGTCACAGCATGTACAAGATCCATGCAAACACAAGCAGGTAAAAACCCAGCATAGAACTGTGGAAAAGGGCAGCAGGCTTCAATCTTAGTCAGAGGACTACAGAGCAGCTGACTACTGCTGGGTGGGAAAGAGCTGGTCTTCTTTAAGCGTCTTTAGATAGGCTGAGTAGACTCCAGTGGATGAACATGCATTGAAGGACATCAGGGAATACTAACTTAACTTGATAGACCTTAACATAAATGACAGAATGCATGAAGTCCAGTAGGAGTCTATGGGAGAGTGCCAATGGGGAAGGGGGCATAAAGATGATTAAGATGATGTGTATGAGATACACAAAACTTCAATTTAAAAAAAAATTTTAAATTACACACACACACAGAGTGATGTTCCACTTACCTTTCCCTGAATGCATGCTGCCCTCCTGTCAGTCATCTAAGACATCTGAAACCTTCCCTCTGGGCCTAAATTGTTAGATTTGCATTTCTGTCACTTGTAACTCAAAAAATTCTAACATCTTTCACATAGGAAAATTCCTTTCCAGATTCAAGCTTGTGGGAAGCCCCTGAAAGCAAATTTGCCCAGTCTTTAACAGGGTCATCATCACAGCAGGTTAGTTTATTACTAAATGATGAGTTGACTTGATCTAAAAGGAGTTGGGCTAGATTGGGTTGGATAGAGTTGGATTGGGTTAGATTGGGTTGAACTGAACTGGATTGAATTGAATTGAATGAGTTCAGTACATGAGGTATTAAATTAATGTCATTTGATTTTCCCCCAAAATAGGGACTACTCATCTCTCTGCATTATGTGAGGAAAGAGATGCAATGTTTCATTCTCAATGTCTATCCCCATATGGTTTGGAACATAGTTACAACCCAGTGATCAGAGGACAAATAAATATCCATAGCTTGCAACAACTATATTATAGCAAACTGTGTGGGAATTAAAAGTCACTGTGCTGCTCCCCTTGCTTCATAGTCTGACTGAAGCCAACAGGATGCCTGAATAGTCTTCTAATTCGGTTTCTCTCTCCCAGTTGATAGGTGGAGTGACTCGTTTGCTACCTGCTGCCTTCCCCCATCTAAGGGACTATTAGTCACAACTGACTCTGATAATGTTCCTTCATAACACAGTGACATTTATCTTTGTAAATAGCTACCATCAATGCTACAGACACTTGGCCATTACCCAAAAATCATTAGCCAATTATATTGGATTCATTGGACTCATAGAAATCCACAAGAGAGGGGGGGACAGGATGGAAGGAGGGAGGGAGGGAGGGACGGAGGGAGAGAGAGAGGAGAATAAATAGATGCCACAGAGATTCAATTCAGTACACACAATACAAACGTTCTTCTGAAGTTAATCTTTAGAAAACAGCCTTCTGGAAAGCAAAATCCCATACTTGAGTACTTCTCCCTTACATTGTACTTCCATCCACTACCCATGATTCCTTCTACTGTCCAGATAATGTTTATTGATGAACTGTTGTTTGCCAAGCACTATTTTCTCATGCATACCTCTCAACCACACTATGAGTCAGACAACATTATGATCTCTTTGTTACAGAAGAAAAAACTGAGATGGTGAATAATGTGCCTGTGGCCAACCAGACGTTAAGTGGACCTGAGATTTGAATCTAGAAACTACAGTCTACAGACATTCAGTCAAAAACCTTTAATCATAAGCCTTTAAAAACTCTGAAATAATTGATAATTTACCAACCAGTGTTCCCTACAATGCTATAAGCTCTTACTGTACAGAGACCTTGCTTAATTGAGAACAGTTAGTGTCTCATAAACAGTGTGTGCTCAATGAGCAGTTGGGAGATATAAGCTTCTTGCCTTGCATATTTTAATTTCTTATTTATAGGAAAATCAATATAGCATTGAGTGGCTTAGAACAATAAAAACAATTCAAATTGAAATTACTTCAAGCCCTAGCACTGTACCCATAAGCTATTTGAGATGACTGGAGATATAGCTCAGTGGGTATTTTCATATATCAAAATAGGTGATATGCAAACAAAATATATTTAAAATAAAATCAGAGGGGACTAGAGATTATATAAAGAAAAGGAGACTGACAATACATCAGGTCTTTCCATCCAAATTTAAAACGAAGTTGGTGCAGTCATTTCTCTTTGCGCATTCTCTGATGCATGCCTGCCTCTGTTTCTTCTGTTAAGTATAGCAGTTGAACTCTGATCTCTTCTGTAAGATCTGAAGGCCTGTAGGACCAGCTGTATCTTACTTGTCTCTACATTTCCCTGCCCATAGCACCTGGTCCTGTATATACTGACTCCTCAAAAATTTAAAGGCTCTTAAACTGTTCTTGAAAGTTTCTACATTCCTGAAACATAACAGTGCCTAGAGTACGTGAGGTACTTAATAAATATCTGTTATTTGATTAGATTGAATTGAATCACCAAAATGGTAGTGTCTACTTTGGACCCCATTTCTCTGTTTTCTTTTAAACATCTTGAAAAAAGCTAAACACAATTACCACACATTCCAAATTAACTGAGCATATAAAATCAACTGGTTTTATCGCTAAAACGTTCCTGAGACCCATGAAAAGTAGGTACCAGCTTCTCCATTTTCAGAATGAAGAAAAGCTAGCAAAAAGAGGGTGAGTACTTTTTCCAAGACTGTAGAGACAGTGACTAGCAGAGAGAGGTTTGGAATGGTGATCTGGGCAGTTGTAGAACCTGTACGCTGTCCATTTCACCTCACTTACTTCTCAGATGTGCACATACATGTGTACACAGGGCTGACTGTACACATGGCACCAAATCCCTTTTGCCCACAATAAGCATGGGCTCAAGGATATCACATCTAGGGCTAAATCTAGTCATGATGCCCTGTGTTCAGCATTCATTGGCTAATATTTGGTTAAGCCTGAAACTACACTAGGTGTGTGAAGCCTTAGTGAACAAGATAGGTAACTAGGAGAAGGAGATGGAGCAGAATTTGACAGATGTTTCTGTAAAGAGATAGATAGCAAATAGTCTGGGCTTTGAAGTCCAGACAGTCTCTGTTACAACTATTCGGCATCACCTTTGTAGAGCCAAAGCAGGCCCCTGACACTTCACAAACAGATGGACCAGGATCTGCACCAACAAAACTTATATATAGAAACAGACAGGCATGATTTGATCACAATTGTTTGCCAACCCCTGAGATAAACAATAAACACAAAAATAAATAGAGGTAGGCAAAAGTATAGAGATGAAGGTAAGGGGCTGGAGAAATGGCTCAGTGGTTAAGAGCACTGGCTGCCCTTGCAGAAGACCCAGGTTCAATTCCCAGCGCCACATCACATCTAACAAATGTTCATAACTCCATTGACAGGGAATCCAATGCCCTTATCTGACCTCCGTGGGTATTGCATGACATGGGTGCACTTACATGCAAGCAATACACTCATACACATAAAAAATAAAAATAATTACAATATTTTTTAAAGTATGAAGGAAAGAAAATAGTAAAACAAGATAAGGAGAGAATAAAAGACAGCTTTAGATAGGACAGCAAGAGAGATGGTATTTGAAATGGGAACTGAGTACTAATGACCAGCCATTCCAAGATGCTGAGAAAATGCCCGTTCAAGCAGCTGGAAGAAGGAGATCAAAGAGGCCAAGATGAGGTGTGTTTGAAGGACAGAAAGAAGGCCATCGTGTTGGGGACAAGAGTGTACAAGACAACACGAGATCACATCCAGCCTTATGGGCAACAGGAAGAGGCTGGATCTTCCAAATGCAACAGAAAGCCTCGGGAGACTTTTAGCAGCATTGCAGTGTGTTTCTGTCTATACACTAGACTATATTAACTCCAGCCACTGCATGGTATAGGGACAGAGGAGATGCAAAAACTAAAGGCAGGAAACAGGGCGGTGCTGTGCAGAGGGACATAGCAAAGAAGGGAATAAGAAGTGACTGGGTTCGCGTCCAGAGAAATTTCCACAGTAACAGAGCCACAAGGAGTTGCTGGGGTTGCGCATAGGATAGGAAGAAAAACAGTGGAGGACCCGGGCCTGGGTTTGGTTTCGGGTATGGACACAGCAACTGCTGAGCATTGAAGAGCATCAGCATGCTCAAACAGTACTGTTGATTGGGAGGGTCTGAAGTTTGGCCCTAACTGTCCTGCAAGATGACTCCAAACTCAGCATTAAAGCACCTACCAGAGAACATCATAAAAGTTGTGACATGCCAAGCAGGAGCTATTCTAACACTGTTTCAACTTTTACCACCAAAACACCTAACTGTAGGGAAGCAAAATGCACAGTACGCTTAGCTGAAGCTGATCTGGCCTCCTGATAAGTGCTCAAACCCTCTAGTATATGCTCCACCAGAAATCCCTCCTGGCTCACATATGTGGCTCTTAAACATGTTTGTATAGAACGTGAATATAAGGTATTTCCTGTTGAAGGGGGTGTGGAGACATGGGATGGAGAGGCAGCTTGAGGCTGTCTGAGGAAATCAGTCAGTGCCCTAACGCTTCAAACGGCTGATGTCCAGGCCTCTCCTGCAAGAGACTTTCACTTGGAGAGAGACACACTTTCTGTTCTCATTATCAGAAATGCTGTCAGGCACATAGAAAGAGTTATGTAATAGGAAGCAATACTTTCCGGCCATTTCTCCATCCTCCTGTTATATAAGAATCATGCCAAGATGAAGTGGCCAACGTCTAAGCCACAGAGATGCAACCCTGTCAAGTAAATTTATAGTTGATGCTTCCTTTTTCCTTTTCTTTTAGCAAGTCCCCCACTCTTGGTTCCCTTTCCCTCGGGCTTTCCCAATATGCCAGTTTCCAAGCTGTTTTCTCTCTCTCTCTCTCTCTCTCTCTCTCTCTCTCTCTCTCTCTCTCACTATATAAATCTGTCCATTCATGAAAAAAGGAGAAAGACTGCTCTCATTCATACATGCATGGATATATACATCCCACCAACCAGTCAACGATTATTTCAGAGACCATGGAACAATTATTTCATACCATGGAAGAGATTCTGTAAGAATGTGGTGGAAAGAGAACATGCTTCAAATACCAAATTTGGGCCTGCCAGCTATGTGACCTGGGGCAAAGAACCTCAGCTTTCAGAGCTTCATCTGTAATGTAGCCTAAGGAAGTCAGCCAAGTGGAGTTCATGGGAAGATTAGCAGTAACAGAGGCAAAGCACCTCATGAAGCTCCTATGTGGTTTGTTTGGTTTTACTTTTTTTTTGAAACAGGGTCCCCCTGTAGCCCCAGCTGACCTGGAACTCTCTATGTAGACCAGGCTGGCCTCAGTCTCACAGAGATCTGCCTGCCTCTGCCTCCCCAGCACTGGGATTAAAGGCATGTGCCATGCCTGACTCTTATTGCTGTTTTTAATATGCTCATGCATTTGGCTTCAAGGTGACTGAAATGAAAAAAGACAAAAGTCACAGCTCTTAGAAAATACAAATCTAGTGGAGAACACGCTAAGGTTAAAAAAAGAAAATGCCAATTGTAACTTGGTATAAAACGTTCATGTGAGAAGAAGGTGCCATGTCACAGCAAGGACTCTGACTCAGCTCTTCATACCAGGCAGTCACATTCCATGGGATGTGAACAGCAACAGGGCCCCTTTAAGCAACCTTAAGTGAACCAAACAGGATTCAAAATCCCAGCTTGATCTGACTTTCCTCCAAGATGTCCATACTACCCACAGGAATTCAAAACACCATCAAAATTCAAAGTCTGTGAGTGTAATTCATCATGTCAGCAGAATAAGGGGAAAAGACATGAACCACTCAATTGGTATGCATAAAGCAAATGGCAGATCGTGCTCATGATAAAAAACAATCAACAAACTAAACACATAATGAGCATCTAAGGAAAAGCTGACATCACACATGGCAGTAAAAGGCTATTTACCTCTAAGTTAGAGAACAAGGTGAAGACCGCCATTTCGATTCCACACTTTACCAGAGGTCACAGACAGTGCAGTAAGGTGAGGGAAGAAACAAAGGGCAAATGTACCGAGCATGCAGAAACAAGACTGTCTGCATTTACAGACAACCTGACATATGTGAAGGAGGTCTCAAAAGCTGTTGGAATTAATGAGCGAGTTCACCAAGGACAGAGAATAGTAAAGTGTTTTTAAATATAATAAAAAATTGTATTTCTAGAGGCAAGCATGAAACTACAGATGACATTTTTAGGCATAAAGTACCTAGTATAAAGTTAAGCTACATGCAAAACTTATTCATCAAAATTATCATTTAAAAAATTTCTAAATATTTTCAGAAATGTGCTAGTGCTCATGGACTGAAAGATTCAATGATGTTAAGATGGTCATTCCTCTCAAATTTACCAACAGAGTAACACAATTCCAATCATAATCTTAGTAGGGTTTTTTAATACACATACTTTATTGAGAAAGGGAAAGCCTTCCTGAGGATGGGTGTAGGTAGCGAGCTAGGGAAAGCCTGTGCTCAAAACACCCCTAGAAGTATTTGTTCTGTTCATAAAAACTGGCAAATCCATTCTGAAGTTTATATGGAAATTCAAAGCACCTGGCATAGTCAAAGCAATCTGGTAAAACAGAACATAGCTGAATATGAACATAAGCAATAATATTGTAATGACAAAATTACAATAATACAATGTGGTATTGTCATAAGGACAAACATGCAAATCAGTGAAATAAAATAGGGTGTCACAAAGTAGGTCCTTGAAGTGGCTAATTGATATTTGACCAACAACAACAACAACAAAAATCTAGTGGGGGAAAAAAACTTCTTTTCAACAAGTGGTGCTAGAACAGTCAGATATTCATAAGAAAACTAAAATAACCCTCAACATTTATCATAACTGGAAATGAAGTAAAAGCACAGTGTAACCACTAAAATGTAAAAGTCTTGCAAGAGCTCAACCGAGACAGGTTTTTTGTAGCATGAGGCTATGAAAACAGTTTTATGACGAACAGAAATGTAACGTCAGGAGAGGTTATACTGCTGTTAGATTTCATCCGAATTGAAAAAACTTCTACTTTTCAAAGATATCATCAAGAAAATGAAATGGCAAGCCTGGAAAAATACTCCTAATACATATATCCAACAATGAATTTCTGTGCAAAACAGAAACAACCTTGTAGCTCATTAGTCACCCCTACCCCCCAAAATGGGCAAAATGCGTCATTTGCACTGACACATCACAAAATGAAATCTACAAATGGCCAATATGCAATGGAAAAAAAGTGCTCAGAAATATGGCATCATGAAAATGCAAACTAAATAAGAGAGTTACTACCACAGATCAGTTAGCATGCCTAAAATCAGCAGGCTGACAACACCAAGTGGTGACAACAAAGCAAATTATAAACTCAGATATTTCTGGCAAAAAAAAAAAAAACATAAAATGATGTGTTTTTAAAAGTGTTTACTTTTGGGGCTGGAGAGATGGCTCAGCAGTTAAGAGCACCAACTGCTCTTGCAGAGGACCCAGGTTCAATTCCCAGCACCCACATGGCAGCTACGAATTGTCCTTAACTCCAGTTCCAGGGGATCCGACAGTCTCTTCTGTCCTCTGTGGACACTGCACAACATGGGTGCACTCACATACATGCAGGCAATATACTCATACACATAAAATAAAAATAATAAATAAAATATTTTTAAGTGTTTACTTTTGAGAACCGTTTACATTATAAAACCTATACAAGAGTGGTCATATAAAACTCCATTTATAACAGACCAAAAAAAAAAAAAACTTTAAAACTTAAATGTTATTCAGCGGATGAATGAAGCAACCCTTGGCAATAATGAGGAATGAACTATGATCCATGCAACAGGATGGAATGAGCGCCACAGCAAGAGAAGTCAAACGCAAAAGAGTAAGTGCTGCATGATTTTATTAGTATGAATCATTGACAGGGTTAATCTATAGTGACAGAAAACAGATCCGAGGTTGGACAAGGCAGGGACTGAGCAGGAAGAGGAGCACAGAAGTCTTTTAAAGTGGTCTAAGTATTCTCAGCTGTCATGATGAGTATATGGACAGACACGCTCTTCAAAACTCATCAAACCGTGCCTTTAAAATAGATGAATTTTCTTGCAAAGAAATTTTGCCTGAAGGGGAAAACGCCTATTTGAAGTAATTTTTAAGAGGAAGGAAAGGATTTTCAGGATGCTGAGGCACTAGGATCTTCAATTTTCTATTCCCACAGATTTAGGAAGAAGTGAAAGATCTGTACAGAAGCTTTAAACCTGTTGAAAGTTCGACCACCAAAGAAGTCCTCTAAACAGGTCCCAAGAACATTAACTGAGATATAACACCGAACTCTACATTGTCTGCAAGCTTAGCATACAGCCACAAAACAGATCGTGGACTCATAAGAAAGCTTCTTGTAGGAGCTGCTCACAAAGATGTAGGCAGGGTCAGGAGAACCAGAAAAGGACAGTAACCTCAAGTGGTCAGCCCTAAACACCTGTACATACAAGCGACCCTAAACTGACTCAGTAGGTTGTTTTTATATATATCACAAACATATGTATGTATGTAATAATAACAATTAAAGAAAACACCAGGATGTTGAGAGAAAGTAGGGGGAGAACATGGGAGGAGTTAGAAGGGAGAGATAGATGTGTAAAAATTACATAAATACAACACCTATATATGAAATTCTAAAAAAAATTTAAGTTAGAGACTGGAGAGACAGCTTAGCAGTTAAGACCACTGGCTGCTCTTGAGAAGGACACATGTGATTCCCAGCACCCAGCGGCTAACAACTATCCATTAACTCCAGTTCCAGGGACTCTGACGCTCTCTTCTGATCTCCTCGGGCATTGCACTACATAGGTGCATTTACATATATGCAGGCAATACATTCACACATAAAGAATAATAAAATATTTTTTTAATTTAAGTAAAAATGAAGAGAATGGTGAAAAGAACAAGCCATAGCAAGCATCCACTGCTGTCCTGAGTCCTGATGAGGGACAGTTACTGAAATCCAGTGAGAGCTCAAGTAGCATCCGTCATTCAGCAGAAACTACAAGCTGGGGTGGTAGGAAAGAGCTCCTGGTAAGCCACAGCCTAGTAGAGGGAGGCAGCAAGTAGACCAAACGCCCTGAGAAAAGATCCCCTATGATAGTGACTAGAGCCAGTGTCCTGAGGCAGAGCAGATGAAGGAAGGCAGAAAATGGGCTTGGAGACTCACCAAGACTATCTAACATGAGAGCCAAGTTGTTTCTCAGAATTCAGTGAGCTGAGCATGTGTTGATCAGACCTGTTTTATTGGTACTATACCTACAGGAAATATTTGGGGTGGGGTAGGAATCAGATAATATTTTTTGCAAAGCAATTTTCCAAGCTTGGTTTATTGAATCCCTCACAAAAACCTCATGAACAAGGAAGGATGGGGATTGTAGCCCCCATATTACAGATCAAGAAAGAACCGCCAGGGCAGGAAGCAGGGAGAACGGAGGGAGGGAGGGAGGGAGGGAGGGAGGGAGGGAGGCACTCTCCCTCAGGGAAAGGAATGCCCACATGGCTATCTGATCTCATCTACTGATCAGACCAAAGTGAAGAACTGGGTAACCCTCTAGTCACTCTGCTATCTGTTTGCTTAGGGACAATTGAGACTTCCTGGAGAATGGACAGAGGGCCAAATGTCGAATCTGATCATGCCACTGTACTTGTGGTGCTTGAAATGCCAACTCCAACATGTGTATCTGACCACTTCACCCCCTAACACTCTTCTGTGTTCCCTTGCCAGAGAAGGCCCTCTGTGACTTAACCTTCATTAACAGCTCCAGATTATCATCTCCAGTGTTCCCTGGAAACCAAGAGGAAGCCATAGCACATGATCCAGACTGCATCCATTTGCCATCCTTTCTCTCACCTCATCTCCTTTCCAGTTCTTGGCTTCTCTGCAGCCCCTACACACAGAGGATTCCACTTTGCCCCTTGATAGCAGCTACTTCCTAAGAGTAGTATTCACTATGCTTTGTTAATGTACTTCTGTTGAGAAAGAGGTATGTTGCCAGGTGTGGTGATGCAGGCCTTTAATCTCAGCACTCAAGAGGCAAAGGCAGGCAGATCTCTGTGAGATGGAGGCCAGGTTGGTCTACATGGTGAGTTCCAGGCCAGCTAGGGCCACAGGGAGACTCTGCCTAAAAAAGACTAAAAAACAAACAAAACAAACAAAATAAAATAAAATAAAACGCAAGAAAGAGGAATTGTTTCACCAAATTTTAATCTAAAAAAAGTGTAGTTAAATCTATATAGTGTAAGATAGTGTAGTTACCTATCTTTGGAAAGAAATGTATCTTGTCTATCTTGGCTTTATAAATTGAGACTATTAGATGATTTTTACTCTTGGTCACTGACCAATAATGCACTGTGACAACCATTAATTCCTAGGCTATCACACATCAGTATCCCTGCTCAAAGTGTCAGAAGGGTCCCACTTACTGAGTCCTCACCAATCTTTACTTGCTGTTATCTACTGATATCTTAGGTTCAATACAGCTTGCCTGGGCTGACCTTATAGGCCCTTTATCTTTACACTTTTGACTTTCAGGATTTGATCTTCAGTGTCTTGGGAAAACATTGTCAAGTTAGAGCTGCTTATTAAGTAAGAATGAAAACAGCACCAGCACAGAAATCACAGTTTACTCCATAGGTTTTCTGACATTGACTTTGGCATTTTTTTCTATCGTTTCCTCGTTCTTGGATGTTTGTCACATAGCTGACAAGTGACCTCTGTATAAGGAAGGTTTTATCAATGCCCTAGTAAATTACTGGGTACAGTCCCTACTGCTGGCTCATTAAAATGTTCAGACTAATGTTCACATCTGTTCCCACACCTCAGGGGCACTTTCCAGAAGGTTATATATTCTCATTCATTCTCTCTCTCTCTTTCTCTCTCTCTCTCTCTCTCTCTCTCTCTCTCTCTCTCTCTCTCTCTCTCTCTCCTCTCTCCCTTCTTAGCAAAACAATTATTTTAGGACCAGAGCAACCTTGTCATCCTATAAGGAGCCATTCTTAATGAACATCAGCCATGCTTCTGGGAGCCTGGATTGGCTCTCACCGATAGCCCAAAAAGGACATCTACGGGTCTACATCCTGCAGGCCTCCTGTGAATACATAGAGAGCATATAGGTGTCTTGCACAAAGCAGCCAACATGAGCCTTCAGTAAAAATCATAGAGGAATGTGGTTGTGTCTAATCATGAAGAAGGCAGGGAGAAAATCAAATGTCAGCATTTGCTGTGTCACACTCTCCCACCTCAGCTCAAGCCTCACTACTGAGTCTTTCCTGAACACAACGCAGTCTTTCATCTGCAATAGATTCTGCCTCCCTTTTGACCTGTTACCTGTTAATCCAGTGAAGCAACTGTGATGTCTTATTAAACTTGTGTATTTGCCACTCTGAAGCCCTTGGTAGTCACTGAACCTCTTGAAGGTAAGAACTGGGTCTTGTTCATAATTTCATTCCATAAGCAGCACAGTGACTACACAGAAGTGTTTAATTAATGTTTAAAAGCTTGAATGAAGCATGCTTTCATAACATATAAACTATCCCCTGTTTTATTCTGTCTCCTTAGTCCCAGATAACCTGATGGTTAGCTTCTATCTGCCTCATGTCAAGGTTTGGAGAACTTTGAGCTTGTAGCTTTCAGGACTAAATAACGAGAGCACACGGATAGGACCAACCTACAACAACTTTGCTCAAATTTTACTTTTTCATTTCATCTAACATAAAAGACAAAAAATATGTTTCTTAAATTTCTGGACTTATTTTGCAAAATAAGGAAAAAGGATATGAGTGTCCTCAGGCAATCTACATGGGCCTCTAAATCATACCTAGTTCTTAGCTTGTTCTATGAATGTTATGCTGAGAGGAAGCACGGCTGGAAAGCAATGAGGAGCTACATAGACTGCTGGTCCTGGACTGGCCACTTGAAAGGTAATCATCTTTAATTAATGATTCTGCTCCTGGGATTTAGTGCATGGAGATAATCAGGTATATGCCCATCGATGTTCATCATAGAATTATACATGAAGGAAAACAGGAAAAGCCCAAAGGACCAATGACTATAATCAAAGAGTATGTGGTTCATCCATGGACTAGGCCAGCAAGCAGCCGTGAAAAATAACACACACAAGAAGTATTTACTGTCATGGGAAATCTCTCACAATATGGCACTGTATGGTCAAAGCACATTGCAGAGCATGTGTATGTGTATCATCTGTCTGTCTGTGCATGCACATACGCACACATTAGAGAAAACAAAGCATATGCTTTCAGAAAAGACAGTATGTATGCAAAAATTAAAAATGTATAATATTTCTTCAATTCTAGATACTATCAATTTTAAGATTCATTGCTCATTTAATATCAAATTTGGATGTAAAGACTGTAATATTAATGAATGTCATATTTTCAAATGTGTTACGATCTTAAAAAAATAGGGTACAATCTACCTTTACTAAAAGGAATAAAGTCACATGATTTCAGTTTAGACAAATTCTATTTTAAGCTTATAGCAAAATAAATGAAGTGTTTAAAACTATCAGTACTGCCTATCTCTGAGCATTTCTATGTTTGCACTTTGTACGGATACAATAGATGTGACAAAAATGGCCAGAACTTGGGTGCTCTGTACTCAGATGACAAGTGGTAAGTGCAATAGGACTAATGTGAAAATAACTATAGCAAAGAGATGGTAAGGAACGAAAAGAACTAGAGATGAAACGATACCAGAGCCATCTTCAAGATGCCTAGTAGAGGGAGAGAGGGACATGAACCAATGCTCAAAGGGAGTTCAAATGTGTGATACTGTCTACGAGTTTGAAATGGTGACAGCAGTCTGTTCTACATGAGGTGAAGTGGTAGAACATTTGTCTACCATATGCCCTGCCCTGGATTCAATTCTCACCATCTTTCTAGGGGTGATACATGAGTTCATTCTTCAAAAGGACCAGAAGGCAGATGTCAGCCCACTAAGGGAAGAGTATTCCACGTGGGAGAAGCATCATGAACAGCAGCATGACCTTTCCTGAGGATGATAAAGCATAGTAGAGTTTGTTCGTGGGGCACCATGAAGACCCATGTGAGATGGTGAGCTTTTTACAGGATTTGAAAATGTTTACAGACACCACAAAGGTATTTTCAAGATTCAGGTGCCAAATGTTGTGAACTTCAAATTTAAGAATGGTTCATAGCACTACAAAGATGCTCAACAACTCTATGAAGTGAGTGGACAGGTATAACTTGGCACTCAGACCCTCTGGTTAAGCATCATCTTATTCCTTTCTTCGATTTCCTGATTCTAAGGAAAGCCTTCCTATGATTGCGATCATTCATAACTCTATTTCATTGTCGGTGTGTTAGGCTTGAGCACCTAGAAGACTCAAAGTCTTTGAAGGAATAGAAAGCAAGAAGGGCCAAATAATCTCAGGGATATATATATATATATCCTGAATTCTCAAAATTTGTTGAGTGTAATTATCTATAAAATATAACAATATCTTCCTCAATCTTAAGTTATGGAGAGGAACATATCTAGATAATAATCATCAGAGCTGTTCATGATGGCAAACTTGCTACACAACTGTGAGGGATTAGCTATCACTTCATAAATCACTAAGAAAAATCAAAAAGAATCAACAATTTGCCTGAAGTTATAGGAAATAGTAAAATGAGGCTCTTAAATCAAATCCTCAACTCTATCCACAGGACCACACTTTCACCTGAAGGCCCCGTGAGGTGGAAAGGAATGGAGAGGTGCCAGAAACATAATGTAGAGGGAAGGGGTCTGGATCTCATCATTGCCCGATCTCATAACTGCATCCATCTATCCATTGTCTAATTGGCTTCTCCGAGACTCATACCATGCAACCACTGGTTACAAAGCCACACGTAAGTCTCTTCTTCCAGTACAAGGGTCACCAGGCCAGGCTTAAGAAGCCACAATCAATGAAGGTTTGCATGACTCATCCTCCCTTCCAGGGACAGGACAGGAGCATCCATCTTTGTTGGCTCTATCCCTAAGCCATATATCAAGATACTGGAGACAGGAGGTACAGATGAAAGTTGTCACTTAGGTTGATGTTGTATGACAACAACGATTAATGGAGTCACACGTGGCCGCCCAGCTTCTGACTTACCTAAGCTCACTAAAGATGCTGACTTCGCAGTTTTGCATGAGCCATCCTCCCGACCCCTTTCCCAACACTGCTTTCAATAGCAGCTTCAGCTGTGCAAGCCTGATTTGGGAGGAAGGAAGGGAAAATGTTTGTTACCCAAATCATCTAGTATTTCTGACGAGGCTACACGCATGCCTTTTGATTCTCTAATTTCTGCTGCTTTTGTTGAATTTGAAAAGTCACTGACTCCCTCAGTAAATATTTTTGAATCACTTCTCGAAGAGTTTGGTATACATTGGTTAAATAAAGCAGACAAAAATCCTTGCCCTGGGGAAGCTTAGGTTCCTGTCATAGAAGACAAGTATTTATAAGCAAATGGTGATGCATGCTGCAGTACGGCCAGTGCTAATGAAAGAAAAACATAGGAGATAATTCTGGGATAAGGGCTCAGGCACACTTTTAATTAGAGCAAAGTTAGAGTCATTGGTAGACTGATGTTGGAGCAAAACCGAAAAGAGATTGAGGGTTGAGTGCATGTCAGAGGGAAGAGTGTTATAAGGAGCAGGAACAGATGTGGCAAAAGACCAAAGATGGAAACGAATGCAAAACCGTATCTGTGTGGTATGAAAAGAAAGCCTGCGGGAGAAGTGGGATTAGCATGAGATCAAGCAGAGACAGGATCAGGATCCCGTGTGACCCTGCAGGCCACACAAAGTCATCAGCTTTGCCTCTGTATGACATGGGAAGTCACTGCTTTAAAAGACTCACCCCAGCTGCCATTGGAGAACAGACAACAGTTTATAAGAGGGAAACACAGGGACCCATGACTATCATACAGGTGAGAAATGATGGCGACTTTGACCAGTGCCAACAGTGGATGGCGGGGAAATGGCCAAATGTTTGGTGTCATATCCCCTTGGCTCTCTGTGGCACACACTCCAATTTGGAGATCTTAAAAGGTAATGTAATCTACATTTTAGTATCAAGGAAATACAGGATTTTAAAGTAGAACTCAAAGGTTGATGGAGATTAAAATTGAGGGTCAGAGACAGAATCCAACATGTTTCCAATGTTTGAGGTCCAACCACTTTGAAAAACAGTGTGTTCCTTGGCTGAGGAAAGAACAGCTCAGGAGGAGCTGGATGGAGAGACCAGTGAGGCCTGGGTCTGAGCACAACATGAGACATTTCAAATTTCAGCAGCTGCTAAAAATACAAGTGAAGATACCCTGAGGGCAATAATGTGTAAGTTCAAGAGAGAAATTTAGACCAGAGACACAAAATAGAGAGTCACAGGATATAGTAATCAGAACCAAAGCGGTGAACGGGGTTACCCAAGGAAGACGTGCAGGTGAGGAAAAGAAGACCCAGTGGGGAGCCTTCAGCCCCCCAGTGGAAGAGACCTGGGAGGAAAATGTAAGAGCAAAGTAGGCTGAGAATCAGCCAGTGCAGCAGGACAAAGCCACACAGATGAGGGAAGCAGTCAGCTGAATAGGTTTGGACAGGGGAAATGACCTACTTAATGCTTCTCAAATAGATGTACCAAAAATGGCCACAACTTGGGTCCTCTGGACTCAAATGACAAGTGGCAAGCCCAACATGTTTAATGTGGAAATAACCATAGTAAAGAGGTGGTAAGGAGTGAGAAGAATTAGAGATGAAAAGATACAGGCGCCACAGAAAGTATTATACTCTATATGTATTAGTGTGTTTCTTCACAAGCCACCGTGTAAGAAAGGTTTCATGAGGTTGTTCAGAAGTCAGCTGGACTGCACTGACTACTGTTACTGTCACAAAGCAATTCTACTTTCAGTTCTAACATATTCCCTATCATTGATTTGGCATATATTATGCCCTATTGATTAATTCATACCACAAATTCTTACTAACACTGTGAGCCAGTTTTCCAAGTGTTGAATTTAGGTGCCAATATGAAGACACATGGCCCAGACCCATTTGTCAAACTTGAAGCCAATCCAAGACTAAGCCTTGTCAGGTGATTGAAAATTCAAACTCCTTTTTTAAAGATTTATTTTTATTTGTGTGTGTGTGTGTGTGTGTGTGAGAGAGAGAGAGAGAGAGAGAGAGAGAGAGAGAGAGAGAGAGAGAGAGAGAGAGAATATGCTACATGTGTGCAGAGGCCTGCAGAGGCCAGAAGACAGTGTCAAATCCCCTGGATTTGGACTCACAGGCAGTTGTGAGCTGCCCAATGTGGTTGCTGGGAACTGAACTTGGGTCAGCTTTAAGGATAGCAAGCACTCTTAACCACTGACCCATCTCTCCAGCCCAGCAATCCCAGTTTCTAAATATGCAAAATGCAAAGGAAAAAACCCAAACACAATCCACAGGCAACCAGGCCAGTAGGCTCCAAAACTCCCATACCTGTTCCCCACAGCCACTGAACTCATTCACCTTTCCTGAAGGAGGCAGAGAATGCAAGCCATCACCAACAGAACAGAAACGATAGCCACACCAGCGTAGCCCCTTTCTGGATCACAATCCATGCTCACACCTGCATGTAAGTTAAACTAAACACCATTATTCGGAAGTGAGCATGGCTGACATCCGGGTCTCGAATGAGGAAGCAAAGGCTCTAGGGAGGTGAAGGGCTTCCCTGGGGCATAGCCAGAAGGAGCTCAGCTGACACTGAAGCCCAAGCCTCCAGATCTGTGTAGTCATCCGTGGTTTGGGTGCCTGGGGGAAGCGCCAAACAGATAAACGGTAAGGAGCCTGCTTCAAAAACAAGGGCAACTATCTAAGGAGAAAGCAGGCAATTGAAGGGGCCAGGAAACAGCTGGGTAGAGACAAGGCACCAAGCTGTAGGAAAAGTTAGCCACTTGGGGACAGAGACCAGGACATAGCATCCCCTAAAGGGGCTCAGGGAGCCCAGACCACATGTGACTGCCTAAAGAAGGGAGAAAGAAGTTTCTCAGTCCTCTGTGACACTACAGAAAACATGCATGTTACACTGACCAGCAGCCCACATTGCCTAAGACTCAGGTGGTCTCTGAGAGGTGGAATTCCAGTCTTAAAACCAAGAAAGTTCCCAATAAAGCATGCTAAGACACTCACTCTGGTTGACCTTCCAGCCATGTTGCTCTCCCCTCTGCTGATCCTAACTCTAATATGGACTTAAGAATGTAGCCCTGGCAGGCTTATGATGAGATTTAAGTGCAAACACCCATAGCAGACCACCTGGCTCTGAGAAGGCATTCAGTAGGTGGTACCTAGCTTATTACTTGTTACTAGTTAATTACTGTTATTGCTAGGGTGCTGTGAAAAGGAGTCTTTTATCACATTCTTCAATGCAGTCTTCTGAGTTCTCCTAGCTATTGTCCTAGCAGCTAGGTTTGAGCCCACTGTCAAGGCTCTCCATCAACACCAGAAACCATGAGAAGCTGAAGCGATGCTGTGTCAGGATCTAGCAAAATCACAATTGCGGCTCTTCGGTACTTCTGCTGTTTCTTGGAAGTTTCTGTAACTCTCAAGTCTCTTATACTCTAGATCAACTCTGCTGCTGCCTCAGTGCGTGCCTCACACTGAGTCTACTGAGTTTCCTAATAGGTGTCCATGAGGCTTCTGACCTGCCTGTTTGTACCAGATTGTACCTACAACCCCTTGCCCACCCAACCATCTCCATCACATTCCCCAGAACATGGTAGGGGTCGTCATCTGATAACATCCCCCTAGAACTCTGGCTCTAAGAATTCCCTCTATGAACACTATGAACATTGATTCAACAGTTTACAGCCTTATTAAAAGCAGAAAGAAATGCAAGCTTATATCAAAACATTTCTCTCTCTCTTTCTCTCTCTCTCTCTCTCTCTCTCTCTTTCTCTGGTAATGAATAGTCTTTATTTGGAGAATGATGAAATTATTCTCAAATTAATTATGATGAAGTTTGACTACCCCTGTCAAGTACACTAAAAGCCATTAAATTGTGTATTATAAATAAGTGAATTATGGACTGGAGAGATAGCTCCATGGTTAAGAGCACTGACTGTTCTTGCAGAGGACCTGGGTTCAATTCCCAGCACCCACATGGCAGCTAACAACCATCCATAAGTCCAGTTCCAGGGGATCCGACATGTTCTTCTGTCCTCTGCAGGCACTGTACAACACAGGTGCACTTACACACATGCAGTCAATATACTCATACACATAAAATAAAAATAATAAATAAGGAAAAATAAGTGAATTATAAGAAATATGAAGCATAGCTCAATAAAATTTCTCTAAAAAAGCTGACACTACAGTCAGCCTTTGAATCTCGGCTTCTCTCCTTGCTGTTCAATCTGGAATATGCTAGCATATATTCTCTGTGACTCAGTGTCCTCATCTGCAAATGTGGTTAAAGCAAGTAGCTATCTAAAAGGGCAGCCAGGAGGAATAATTTCTAAAGTAATGAAGACTTTTCCCAGGATATATAAGCCAGTATGTAAGGTTCTGTTGTCCAGCTCTGAGTTCCATCATACTTAACCATTAAATGGTCAAGTGCCTGATACATAGGAAAGATGATTTCTCAGATGCATGTTTCTGCCAAGTACTGACAGGATCTGAATGTGGGGCATTTCTGTTGCCTGGCTTTAGTCAACCAGACGAAGATATGAAGGGTCAAGAGACCTGAGTTTGAGTCCTCACCTTGTAAGGCACGATCACCTTCACCTCTACCCCGACTCCACTCTCTTAACCCAACAAATGAAACCGCCTTGTACTTCCAACAAACCAACTGGCTGTTTCAAAGACACAATGAGTCACTGCTTACAGATGCCTTTTGAAAACTGTGATCTCTCCCCCAGAAATTGGTTGTGCCCCACACATGGTCCAGGTGCCTCTTGTACCCTTGAAGTCCTATAATACATTCCCATAATTTCAGCTTATTTGCCGATGTACCAAATACTAAAAAAAGGTGAGGACTGACCCCAGAGGAGGAGGAAAGAAAGCTGGGCCCTAAGACCAGTTGATTCTGTTGTGCTCAAGCTGCTGCGAACTCCTAAGTAGTGCTGTTCCTTTAAATTTTGCTACTGGCTAGGGTCACCTAGGAGAAAATTCAACTGTCTGCTCAGTCAAGCAAGCCTTCCAGACCTGGGTGGGAAGATGGAGGTAGGTAGGCCCAGCTGCCCAAACAGCTGAATCTAAAAGACTCTACTGCCATCTACCGACTTTTGGGGGAGTCTATTGGCCAAAAAAAAAAAAAAAAAAAAGGACAGGAAGGTGAGAGAACCTAACAGTTGAAGGGTTTCAACAACCAGTTAACCCGTCCCCTTCTCCTCCAGATGGGAAATCTAAGCCCCAGTACAAAAGGGGGCTGGTCTAGAGGCATGCCACCAGCCCACAAGCTGTCCATCTCCCCATCCACACCAGTTGTGCCAACACACACCTTTTCCATCTGAAAATAAGATCTACAGGCCCATGGCTGTACAAAGCTGGCTACAAAAAGCTTCTGGCAGGTGCCCTTTCCTCTTCCTTTAGTTCCACCTTTTGCCTAGCAGCCCCAGACTGGACTTTCATAGATGCTTCCCTCTCCACCCAGAACACAGTGCCACATGGCCAGCAAAGTTTTTCAATGACAATGCACTGAACCATTCACTTGAAAGTGTTTGCTTTTATTTTTAAGAACATGGAGGGGCTGGGTATGCCGACACACACCCACAATCCCAACACTGAAAGTGAGGCAGGAAAAGCTTGAGTTTGAGGCCAGATTGGGCTATACAGCAAGGCCACATATATGGAGGAGGGGTGTCTGTGTGTGTATGTGTAAAAGACAGACAGAGGGACAGAGACAGACACAGACAGAGAGACAGAGATAGAGAAACAAAGATTAGTGGAGAGGGAGGGCGGAAGAGAAGGAGGGAGGGAAGGGAAGGGAAGGAAATGGGGATAGGGCCTGTTACAAGAAGAAATACTGTGAAATACAAAAAACAAAATAAAATTTATAGCCGTGTATGAAAAAAGCTTATCTCTTTTTCTAATTTGAGGGAACTACTATTTACTAACAGCAAAGAAAGGGCTCCTTCTCTGCCCCTCCAAGATGAAAATGGATGTGACAAAAAAAATACCTTCAAGCAGCTTTCCTGCCCAACTGGCCCTCTACGTGTGTGTGTGTGTGTGTGTGTGTGTGTGTGTGTGTGTGTGTGTGTGCGCGCGCGCGCGCGCGCCATTTTCTCTCCACTTCCTTTTTTTTTTTTTCCCCTATCTAGCCCCACTATTGAACTTGTAATAAACTCCTGCCAGGATCTCCTCTGTTGTTAAGTCCTAAACCCAGGCTGTGGGTTCTCTGCCAAATTGTAACAGCATCCTGCCCAGGGACTCATCCAACAGCTGGGGCATGCTCCCTCGTGATGAATGGCAACAGCCATACTTTGTGCATTGCTCAAGTGTCCCTGGTTGGCTGGCGCACCTGTTGGAGTGCAAACATGGAAGTGTCCTCTCTCTGCATACCACCACCCCCGACCCTGCCTGCACACCAGCTTCATGGCCCTGGCTCCATTTCCTGCAGGTCAGTATCATCATGCTACTTGGCCAGAACACAGTCATTTGGCAAAAGCAAGGAACAGATGTGGAGTCCCAGCCCCAAAAGTGCACCCTCCACTATCCCACCGATACGTGGGTGGCTGAGTGGAGCTATATTAATTGAACAAAGATTGTTAATAAGTAATTATTCCTGAAGACACAACCTATGTCTCTTTTGAAAATATTTGGGGATTTATTTAACCATCACCTAGAAGAAAGCTGGTTAGCCCACTCTTAATCAAACAGAATCATCACCTTTATACCCTTAAAAGAGCTTTTTAAAACTGATTACAACATTTGCAGTCAATTTAAACATGTTAATAAAAGAAAAAAAGGAGAAAATGGAAAACATGCATAGTCCCATCACCTATAAATAGCTACTGTTAACCCTGTATGATCTTCTTCTATCCACTGTACTTCTTTTTTCATTTTTATGCAAAAATGATTTCATACAGAACGCCCCACTGTACATTATCTGTTTCACACAGCAATATATTACAAACACCTTTCTATCACTCTGAGTTCCTATGTGACAGCATTTGCAATAAATATAGAACATCCCATTTACAAATGATTAAAATAAGCTGAAGAAGCTGTGTGTGGTGGCACCTGCCGGTAATCCCAGCACATGAGACACAAGAACATGGGAATTGAGAGTTCAAGGTCATCCTGACCTATATAGCAAGTTCAAAGCAGTCTGAGCCAAGCTACATAGTGAGACCCTGTGGCTGAAGACAGCAGAAGAATTCATGTGTTGAGCAACCAATAGTTAGCTATATTTTAATGTCCATCTCATGTTTTATTAGCATGTACTTTTAAAATTTGTGTGTGTGTGTGTGTGTGTGTTGACGTGTGGGCAGATCACATGTATGAGTATGGAAGCCAGAGGTCAACCTTAGGAATTGTTCCTCAGAGGAATCCCTCACTGTGACCTAAATCTGGGCTTGCAGATTTAGCTAGACTGACTGGTCAGCAAGCCAAAGGGATCCACCTGTTTTTGCCTCCCCAGTGCTGGGATAACAATCTTGTACCACCATGCCCAGTGTTTTACATGGATGCTGAGGATCGAACTCAAGTCTTCATGCTTGAGTGGCAAGCATTTTACCAAACAAGCTATCCCTCCAGTCCCAATATATTAACATGCATTCACTGCATACGTTACTAGGGTTCAACATGATCTTTCCATACATACACATGGCACACACTGATCAAATGTAGCTGCTTTTGCCCCCTTCCCAGTCTGTACTGATCATTAGTCTGCTTTCAAGTTGACTTTCTTAGCTTCCACACCTGAGACAAGACTGCTATACTTGTCTTTCTGTGTCTGACTTGCATAACAATCTCCCGTTCCATCCAGTTTCCTGAAATGACAGGATTTCACTCGTTTCTTATGGCTAAATAATACTCCATGACAAAAATGTCCCACATTATCTTATCTACTCATCTGTTACTGTAGACCACAGCTAATCCTGTATCTTGGTTATGTGAGTCATGCTGTGGTAAACCTGGGCATGCAGTTGCCTTGTGTATGGTAACCTGGCTTCCACTGGATATATACCCAGATCTGGATTGACTGGATCATGTAGTAGATCTATTTTTATATTCTTGAGAAGAGTCCATATTGTTCTCCATAATGTACTAGTTTATATCCCCACCAACAGTGTCAGACATGGTCAGATATGGCTTCTTGCTCTGTCAATAATCTTAAGTGTCAAGGCTGAAAAGAACACTGAACTAGATGTCAGGAGATCTGGGTTGTATTCTCACCTACTCTATCCACTGGCCAAAGAGTCAAGGCCACATCACTTCTCTTATCTGAGCCTCAATTTCTTAATCTATGCACTGTGCTAACACAGCCTACCCTGTCAAGTTTAGTTTAAGCAACAAAAGGAATAATTAGGCTTTGTACAAACTTGGGAGGTCATTGTGACTTCTATTGTAGATCCATCAATGGTGAGTTTTAGCATTTTAAAATACATCCAAGAATTATAAATAGGGAAGGAAATACTGAACCCAACTAATTTTAGAAATAGAGAGATTGACTTCCTGAGGAGTTGGGCAGCTTGCTAAAAGGTTTCACAGTGAATTGGGAATCCAGCTCAAGTCAAAAGCCAGTGTCTGAGCCTGGCGTGGTGGAGCACGCCTTTAATCCCAGCACTCGGAAGGCAAGAGGCAGGCGGATCCCAGTGAGTCCAAGGCCAGCCTGGTCTACGTAGTGAGGTCCAGGACAGCTGGGGCTACATGGAGACCCTGTCTCAAAAAGACCACCCCCCAAAAAAAAACACAGCCAGCGTCTGAATTCACAGGACAATATCCCTGAAATGAACCACCTTGAGAGTGATCAAAGGCTCAAATGTGCCCTCATACATGTTAAAGGCAATTCAGTTCTTTTCTGTTTATTTCAGTTCAATAACGATAAACTGGTTGTTCACCATTTACCATCCCAGCTCTGAAATTTCTCTTCAACTTCTTTCAACTATGTTTTCTACAGGAAAAAGGGCTGCCTGAAAAGAATAAGAAAAATAAGGATTTGGAGCTCAAATTTTGCATATGCTGGGTGAGATGCATCAGACTCCAGAAACAGCTTTCTCCAGACTCTGACCTGAAGTGGTCTGGACAATTGATCACATCCCAGGAATTTGGAGAGATGCCTGCACAGGGAAAATTAGTTACAGAGTCTCAGAGTGGTGCTGCCTGTCACATGAAAGTCACTGCCAGCTTGGAACTGATCACAAATTCCTGCCTTCTGACTGGTGTTTCAGATGCCTGTGGGCAGTCACCAAAGCAACAAAAGGAAGTCAGGAGGCAGGGGCATTCCAATGCCCTGCGTAAGGCCCGCGATCACGAAAAAGGAGAACTCTAATGCTCAGCCAGGCCTTGCTTCAACAGTGTGGTTTGAGCAAAAATATCAAGTTCAATTTGCCCCCACTAAAAGAATTTATTTAACAGCACAGGGATTCTTACACTCCATCTACAACTTTTCTAAACTGTTCCTATGGCATAAACAAAAGTGATAGGGTTTCTTACATATACATCAGGTTCCTGTATATACATCAGGTTTCTAAAAGCCTATTATATGCTGAGGACCGTGCAAAGAGTTCTGCATGCCTTGACTCATCTGGTCCTTATATGTAGCCTCAGGAGGAAGACGCTGTTAACACTATGACAGCCAAAGGACTTATACTCAGATGGTTAAGGAACTTGCACAAGGTCAATAATCAGTAACAGCAGACAAATGTAACTCAGTATTGTATGACTCTAAACCCCTGGCTCTAAACAAATTGGATAAGTAGAAAACAGAGTGACTTTAAAATAATGGGTGATGGTTAAGCGTCTGGATTCTGTTTTCTTAATTCCAAAGTCCTGTCATATAAGAGCCCTCCCATGCTGGAGCAATGGCTCAGTGACTAAGAGTACTTGCTTCTCTTCCAAAGAACCTGTTTCGGTTCCCAGCATCCACATGGCAGCTCACAACCATCTGTATGTTCCACTTCCAGGGGATCTGATGCCCTCTTCTGGCCTCTGCAGGTAACATACACTCACCAGGAACTCAGGTAATACACATCCATATATGCAGGCAAAACACTCATATATATATAAAATAAAAATAAATAAATCTTTAAAAAAAAAATCACTCCTTTATCCGTGTAGGATGCATTCCACAATTTCCAGGACGTCTAAAACTGAAGACAGCACTGAGCCCTATACACTAGCACTGAGACCCTCAATAGTCAGTCTGATGATCTAGCCAACTAGCAAATGATTAATGAGGGGTAGCATATCAGTGTGGATATACTAAACCAAAGGATAATTCAAATCCCAGGAGGGATGGTGCAAGGTATCATCATACTCGGCTGGAAAGATGGCTCAGTTGGTAAAGTACTTGCCTTCCAAGTGTAAAGGCCTGAGTTCAACTCTACAGAACCCATGTGGTATTACATGCCAATAATCCACACAACTGTGAGATAGGAGACAGAGACAAGCAGATCTGGAGGCTCATGGGCCAACTCTCCTGGCCAATATGGCAAAGCCACAGCAAAAGGTAGAGCACCTGAGGACCAACCCTCAAGGATGTCCTCTGACCTACACACACACACACACACACACACACACACACACACACACTTAAATAAACATACTAG
Organism: Nannospalax galili; assembly: GCF_000622305.1. NCBI lineage: Eukaryota > Metazoa > Chordata > Mammalia > Rodentia > Spalacidae > Nannospalax > Nannospalax galili. The sequence goes on from NW_008348568.1 coordinate 5,929,425, forward strand.
AGTTCCATGGCCGGGAGTATCAGAGCAGTGAACTCTTCAAATCAGCAACTTTTAGAAGTGGCCGCAAATAAAACTACATTACAAAAAAAATGGCAAACAGAGTGGAAAGAGTTAAGTAGTTGAAGAGGCAGAGGCCGAAGAATCTGTGGTAGAGAAAGTACTGGGTTGACGTGTGGTGAATAGGAAGATGGAGTATTTCCTGAAGTGGAAGGGATTTGCAGGTGCTGATAATACATGGGAATCTGAAGAAAATTTAGAATGTTATTGAAGAGTTTTTGAAACATTTTTTATTTCTCAAAAAAAAACTGGTAAATAAAAAGATGGTAGAAAAAGAAAAGTCTTTACCTGACAGGGAATGTGATGATAGCAAATCAAAGAAGAAAAGAGATGCTGCTGATAAACCAAGAGGCTCTGCCAGAGGTCTTGATCCTGAACGAGTCATTGGTGCCACCAACAGCAGTAGAGAACTGATGTTTCTCACGAAACGGAAAGATTCAGATGAGGCTGACTCGGTGCTGGCCTAAGAGGCAAATATCAAGTGTCCTCGGATTGGAATTGTGTTTTATGACTTGGCATCCTTGTCCAGAAGATGAAGTTCAGTAACTGTCTGCAGTTTCTCTATATATTTATACACTTGGTTTTTGAATTCCTAGTGGGAAAAAATAAATGTTCTAATGAAAATCAAGTTTGATATGTTGGTTTTGAAAGTATTGCTAGTTATTGGGGGGTTGGGGTTTTGTTTTGCATTAGAAAGCACCGGTTACTTTGAGCAAATAAAAGCTTTCTGTACTTGCTTCCTCTAAAAATAGGATATTTGATGCCATGGTGTGTTTCCTCTGCATTGAAAAGCAGCTTTTTCTATAACTGTTTGGGTAATTTCCCATCCATTATTCGGTTAGAACTTATCTTTAACTGGATGAAAGGGGCTATTATGATTTTGTTTCAGTGTGTATATGTATAAGATACTTAATGTGACAGGTTTTTTGTTTTTTTTTAAATAATTCACCAAAACGAAAACCATGGGTAATATACATGTTGATGAGATTCTATCATTGTGAACAACCAAAGAAATCATTACAGTTCAGTTAAAATTTTTCCTGAAACCACAACCTTTCAAACAAAATAGATGATTATGTACTTAGTTGGACAGTTTAGGTTGGATAATTTTAAAAATCAGCCACATCAGAATTCATGTATAATATCACATAAATGCAGTAGTTTATTTTCAAAATTTGTTACTACTAACCCAACTCTTCCACACAGACAAGGAAACTGGACAAATAGTGGTTTGTTTTAATTAGCTAGTAAGACTTAAATGGACATATGAAGGTTCCTCTAGTGAGCCTTTCCTTTACAGAAAATTGGAATCTGTGTACTGGAAGGTTATGATTCATGGAATATCTAAGATAGCTCATGGAAATGTAATTATGCCTAGAGATGTTGACAATTTAGGACTGCTGACATGAATGAGTGAACAAAATTTGGTAATATAAATTATTAACCTGCATGCTTTTTCTTAACCTTGACTCATTCCTTTCTGGTAGGATTAATTTTTTTTAGTATTGGGGTTACTTGTTCAATAGCAGCCAGGAAAAATAACTTCGTAGTCTCAGAATCTTATCCAACTGTGTATTATTTACTTTATTGTAAATAATGCTGAACAGTGGTCAATAAATAGTTTTATGTTCGTATATATACATACAGATACAGATACAGATAAATACACACATGATACTCAGAATGACATGTAATTTAAAACCTATAAACTGTTTATTTCTAGAATTTTCCTTCTAATATTTTAAGACTCCTATTGACTAACACCAGAAATAACATGGAATTACTTATTACTAAGTCACCCATTGCAATGTTTTATGGTTGCAGGCTTTAAAAGTCTTCCATAGAACTAGTCGACCTAGGAGGGCAAGGAGCAAAAAGTGTCCTTTATGTCCCTCTGACCAAATTATTATAGGCCTCAAAGTATGTCTGTTAAACACCCAAGAAGGTTAATTCCACCAGTCTGGTATTTTTAATTACTGTGTGTCATGTAGATAAATCTTGGGCAAAGACCAGTTGTTCTCAGATAAACCTTACCTAGACATATATTTCTTGATCTGCTATGTATAATTTGTCGGAGTAATGTGGTTCCCTCTGGTTTTTAAAACTAGCTAGGCATTATTTATTTCTCACATTGTCTCACCCCTCCATCATGGTTTCCGCAATTAAAGTGACCCCATTTTCCCCCCTTTCTCCCTTAACAAATCCCTTCTCCTATGGTCCTACCTCTCTTGAGTTCCTTCTTTCCCTTCATCCTCTAGGTTCCTTGTATACCCTTCCCTCCCCGCTCCCTTAAACTAACCCATTTTTATCCCTAGCTCCCTTATTAACACCTATTTCCTATGGTTCTTCTCTTTCAGATTCTTTCTTTTCCTTTACTGCCCTGGAAGGTTTTCATTATCCTGGTTCCTGTAGTTATGTCTGGGTACATACTCACTTATCAGGACTTGGTTCTAGAACCCACATATGAGAGAGAACAAACTTTTTTTTTATGAGTCTGTGTTACTTCACTCAGTACAACAGCCTAGTTCCATCCATTTATTTGCAAATTTCATGATTTCGTCTTTCTTTATTGCTGAGTAAAACTCCATCATATAAATGAACCACATTT